>NW_026131926.1:0-92917 GCF_903995435.1 Acomys russatus
CCCTAGTCAGGTTTCCAAGGCCATGCAGGCTTTAGCATGCATGCACACTAGCATGCAACAAGCACACATGGAGGCTCTGAGGGTCCACAGGTTGTACTGACACAACACTGAGTTGTATCTCCTGCTGCTGTTGACAGTTCCATTGGACTAGACTCCACTCCTTGTTCTTTGTTTCAAGATTCGTTTCATTAATTGTTTGTGCATGTGGATGACAAGAAGAATGTATCAGATCCCCTACAGCTGGAGTGCCAGGTGGTGGTGACTCACCCACCTGGGTACTGGAAAACTAACTCTGGTCTCCTGCAAGAGCAGTAAGTAGTCCTCTATCTCCTAAGGAAATAGAAGAAGTCATCAAAAGTCTTCCAACCAAAATAAGCCCAGGTCCAGTTGGATTCAGTGCAGAATTCTACCAAACCTTCAAAGACGAGCTAATACCAATTCTCTCCTGAAAGACCCCGCCTCTGCTGGGCTGCTTGACTTGAGTAACGCCATTTTGCAAAGCAGAACTGTTGCAGGGTAACCGCCAACCCACCACACCCTAAGAGAGCCAGATGTCCCCCACTCCACCCTGCCGAACAAGATATCTGTGGTCAGCCACCTGGCCCCTAGCAAAAGTCCCTGATGTACCCAGATAACCGTCGGGCCCGCCCCGACTTCCCTGTTCCGAGAAACAAGCCATAACCTCAGTTTGCCCTGGCCTCATTTAAATCACCCAATCAGAACCCTGTAACCAAGCTTCTCGCTTCTGTGCCCGCGCTTCTGCTCTCAAACCCTATAAAAACCCAGTTCCCCAGCTCGTGGGCGCGCCAGTCCTCCGAATGACTAGGACGCCCCGGGTACCTGTGTATCTGAATAAAGCCTCTTGCAGTTGCAACCGAACAACTTGGTCTCGCTGGTCCTTGGGGAGGGTCTCCCTGAAGAAGGACACCCACGGTTGGGGTCTTTCACTCCAATGTACTCCACAAAATAGAAACAGAAGGATTATCAAACTCATTCTATGAGGCCACGGCCACCTTGATACATACACCTCATTAAGATTCAAAAAGAAAGAGAATTTCAGAGCAATTTCCCTTATGAATGTTGATACAAAATATTCAATATTTGCAAACCAAATCCAAGAACACATCAAAAATATCATTCACCATGACCAAGTAGGCTTCATACCAGGCATGCACAGATGGTTCAATATACAGAAATCCATCAATGTAATCCATCATATAAAGAAACTGAAAAAACACCACATGATCATCTCCTTAGATGCTGAAAAATCATTTGAAAAAGTCCAACATGCATTACTGTTAAAAGTCTTAGAGAGGGGGGATACAAAGCATGTAAATAAACATAGTAAAGGCAATATACAGCAAGCCTATGCCAACATCAAATTAAATGAAGAGAAAGTTAAATCAATTCCATCAAAATCAGGGACATGACAAGGCTGTTCACTGTCTTTATATCTCTTTAACATAGTGCTTGAAGTCCTAGCTAAAGCAGTAAGACAACTAAAGGAGATCAAAGGGATACAAATTAGAAAAGAAGATGTGAAATTATCACTATTCGCAGATGATATGATAATGCACATAAGTGACCCCAAGAATTCTACCAAGGAACTCCTAAAGATGATAAACACCTTCAGCAAAGTACCTGGATACAAAATTAATATTTAAAAACTCAGTAGTCCTCCTTTATACAAAAGACAGACTGAGAAAGAAATTAGAGAAACTACACACTTCATAATAGCCAAAAAGCAAAAAATAAAACAAAACAAAAACCCATAAAGTATCTTGGTATAACTTTAACCAAGCAAGTGAAAGACTCTATGAAAAAAACCTCAAGTCTCTAAAGAAAGAAACCGAAAAAGATATCAGAAGAGGCAAAGATCTCCCATGTTCATGGATCAGGAGAATCAACATAGTAAAATGGCCATTTTACCAAAAGCAATCTACAAATTCAATACAATTTCCATCAAAATTCCTATACAACTCTTTACAGAACTGGAAAGATCAATTCTCAGCCTCATATGGAAAACTAAAACAAACCTATACAATAAAAGAATTTCTGGAAGAATTTCCATCCTGGATTTCAAGCTGTATTATAGAGCAACAGTTAGCATGGTACTGGCACAGCAATAGGCTGGTTGATCAGTGGAATGCAATCAAAGACCCAGAAATAAACCCACACACCTATGGACATTTGATTTTTGACAAAGAAGCCAAATCCGTACAATGGAAAAAAGATAGCATCTTCAACAAATGCTGCTGGCCTAACTGGATGTCTACACATAGAAAAATGCAAATAGATTCATATTTATCACCTTGCACAAAACTAAAGTCCAAGTGATTAAAGACCTCAACACAAAACCAGACACACTAAATATGTTAGAAGAAAAGTGGGTAAGAGCCTCAATCTTGTTGGCACAGGAGACAACTTCCTGAAGAGAACACCATTAGCTCAGGCTCTAAGATCAACAATTAATAAATGGGACCTCATGAAACTGAAAAGGTTCTGCAAGGCAAAGGAAACAGTCAACAGAACAAAACAATAGCCTACGGACTAAGAGAAGATCTTCACCAATCCTACATCTGACAAAGGGCCAACATCCAAAATAGGCAAAGAACTCAAGTAATTAAGCACCACCAAACCAAATAACCCAAGTAAAAATGGGGTGCAGAGCTAAACAGAGTTCTCAACAGAGGAATATCAAATGGCCGAGAAACACTTAAAGAAATGTTCAACATCTCTAGTCATCAGGGAAATGCAAATCAAAATGACACCTATCAAAATGACTAAGATCAAAAACTCAAATGACAGCACATGCTGATGAGGATGTGGAGAAAGGGGAACACTTCTCCATTGCTGGTAGGAGTGTAAACTAGTACAACCACTTTGAAAATCAACCTGGCATTTTCTCAGAAAACTGGGAATAGTGCTAACTCAAGACCCAGCTATTCCTCTCCTGGGCATATACCCGAAAGATTCTCCCCCATACAAGGATACCTGCTCAACTATGTTCATAGCAGCCTTATTCTTAATAGCCAGAATCTGGAAACAACCTATATGTCCCTCAACTGAAGAATGGACAAAGAAACTCTGGGACATTTGCACAATAGATATTATTCAGCTATCAAGAACAAGGAAATCTTGAAATCTGCAGGCAAATGGATGGAACTAGAAATGATCATCCTGAGTGAGGTAACCCAGACTCAGAAAGACACATGGTATATACTCATCTATAAGTGGATATTAGCTCAACCCAGATGTCCTCTGAGAGATTCCACTCAGTAGGGGATCAGGACAGGTACTGGGCCATGCAGCTGGACTCTGGGTGGAGAGCTTTGAATTGTATTGAAGAGTTGAGGGATGGAAAAATGTGGGAGGGGGGTTGTCAGAAGCTCCACAAGGAGACTATTGAGGCATGTGGATCTGGACTCAGGGAGACCTGCACAAGGGATGCACCAACCAAGGACATTGCAAGAAGAAAACCCAGACTCCCTGTTCAGTGTGGGAGGGGGGTTGTCAGAAGCTCCACAAGGAGACTATTGAGGCACGTGGATCTGGACCCAGGGAGGCCTGCACAAACTGATGCACCAACCAAGGACATTGCAAGCAGAAAACCCAGACTCCCTGTTCAGTGTGGGAGGGGGGTTGTCAGAAACTCCACAAGGAGACTATTGAGGCATGTGGATCTGGACCCAGGGAGGCCTGCACAAACGGATGCACCAACCAAGGACATTGCAAGCAGAAAACCCAGACTCCCTGTTCAGATGTAGATGATGGACAGCTCACTGTCCACAGGGGGAGGAAGATGAGTGGGGGGCTGTCCTGTCCCATGGGACAATTTCAAACCAGGGTTCACCTGAAAAAAGGAATGCAGATGGGGGAAGAACGGAGAACACAGAGACAAGAAGACCTGGTAGAAGATCTCCGATGGAGGCCTCCATTTACTAAAGCACAATGCAAGGTTTATATAGACACCAGACACCAGCCTGCAAACTCCATCCCGCTTTGCCCTCAGGGCAGGCTATAAAGGAAGCATTCTCCTGCTAAATTCTCCTATTACAGAAACTTGTTACAAGTCCTGGAGGAGGGGGAGGTGGGAAGAGAGCAGAGCCTGGGGAAACTCTCTGCCCAAGTTCCTTTGTCTTATCTCAGCAGGAGGTAGTCCACACAGCCAGGTGTAGCAGTTTCTACAACAACACAAAGGATCCTCCCAGCAGCACTGAGTCACAGCCCTGAACTATGGCTTGCTACAGGGGACTGCCTCTGACAAGAACTCTGGTGCCTTTGATTTGTTCACTGCCCCTGAGGGGAGAGGTCCTGTGGGAGGACAGAGGAAAGTAAAGCAGGCTCTCAAGATGAGACCTGGTAGGCTGTGGTCAGATGGTTGGGGAAGAGGACCATACCAGTCAGAGGTTGGAGGCCAAAATAGAATGGAAAGGGAGGGAGGATAGGAACAGGAAGATAACAACAAGGGCATTACAATTAGGATGTCATGTAAAATAAATAAATAAATAATAATAATAATAATAATAATAATAATAATAATAATAATAATAATAATAATAATTTTTTAAAAGAGCAGTAAGGGGCCGGGCGTGGTGGCGCACGCCTTTAATCCCAGCACTTGGGAGGCAGAGGCAGGTGGATCACTGTGAGTTCGAGGCCAGCCTGGTCTACAAAGCAAGTCTAGAACAGCCAAGGCTACACAGAGAAACCCTGTCCCCCCTCCCCAAAAAAAAAAGAAAGAAAGAAAGGAAAGAGAAGTACTCTCAACCAATGCGCCATCTCTTCAACCAAACTCCTTGCTCTTAAGTTACAGGAGCCAACTCTCCCTCTTTGAAGAGTGATGCACCCACACAGTGCTGTGCACAGAGGGACTAAAGCCACCACAGCCACAGCTGACACCTTCAAGTCTTCCTGTCACCTCCCATTTGCATATACTGCACTAAACTAGGTTTTCCATCACTGGCAGCCACAGCATCTCAGCTGACATACACCTGTATGTGCAGAACTCTTAGAGACCTAACAACCCAGAGCCTTTCATTTCCCTAATAGACAGTGACCCTCTCAGAGAAACTCCAACACAACAAAATCATTACTTACTACAGGGAGCAGACCCCAGAGAAGGTAACTGGGATATTCAAGACTGTATCACACCACACACACAGAGAACACACTGCTTATCCCTAGGGAGATACAAAAGAATGCACTAAAAACATGTGACCCACAGCAGCAGTCTTCTCAAGCTGGAGGGACAGAATGATGTGTAGGGCTCTGGTTTCTTCCAGAAACACAGCGTGAGTGGAATACTGGGAGGAGGACACAGCAGCCTCTGGGAAACAAGAACCTCACATGCTCTCCAGCACCTAAGTCTCAGCAGGTGATGGACAGATGTCCCACAGGTGGGAGACTGACTCCACATGGTGCATCAGCCCCTTAATGGCCCTGTCAGTTCAGACAGTACTGTCAGAGTCCAGTAGTCACCCAGGAGGATGGGCATGGGGAATCCAAGCCTGCTACTGAGGTCACCCTCCAACAGCTCCAGGTAGAACCTGATCCAAAGTTTTAGCCTCCTGCTGTGAGTAAAAACATTTCTGGCCCTGGGCCTGTATTTCCAATTCATATACAAGGCCAAGTACTCAGGTAAACCCAAGCCTCAGAGTTGCTGCCACTCAAAACTGATATAACAGCAGCAAAGCACAGCAAAAGGAAACTCTTCCAGGCCAGGAATCTCGAGCTCAGGTTCAAGGACAGGACACTGGCCCAGATTTTATATCCTACTTCCAGATCTTTACTGAGCCGGGCAGAGGAGAGGCACCTCACTGCTGCCTTGCCTGGGCATCACTCAAGGCCAGGTGTCCACGCAGGAAGGGGTACTCAGATGGGATCCTCATGCAGTTTAAAGTCTCACCTGTCACATGGATTCTCCTGACCATTTAGAGATTATCACCCACCACATCACATCCACACACTTACGTTACCGTTAGAATTCTGTTGAACATTGGTAAAGATGCCAGTCCTATGGTATTTACACCAGCTGTCAGAGAGTGACCCAGCCTTCCCATATCCTAGCAAGGACCTAGCACGTCTTCAAATTGCAATGAAAAATGAGTTAGAGAAAGCCCATTCCCATTAGTTTATAAAGATTTTTAAAAGTTAAACCCTAACTTTTCCTTTAGAAAGTGTCTTTTCTAAGTCAGTGTTGTTACATCTTCTCTGAGGCTCAAGTTTGTGGAGAAGGCTTACTGTGTTCTCATTCTGGTCAGGAAAAAAGCAGTATCCTACAATGTTTACTGAATCTCCATTTTATGTAACAGAGAGCTCCTGCTTTTCTTTACATATCAAGGCAGGTGTGGCTAATGACAGGATGCACACTGAGAAGTGAGTCATTTGGCAGTTTCTTTACTGTGCTGATATCACGCCATGCACACACACTAACCTAGATGGTGAAGGTTTATCACCTGCCTGGCCTCTCAACACAGTCAACACATGCCACGGAGACTCTCCAGACTGCTGCTGGCACAGCAGAGCATCTTGCCTTACAATAAGCTCTCTGATTCATAATGCTAAAGTAATGATAGACGAGGAGAGAATGCACAAGCCAAAGAGCCAAAGTGAGTGTTACTGAGCCCTGGACGTGGTTCTGCAGTACAGCCTGGCATATCTGAGACCATAGGCTCCATCCCCAGTACCCCCAAAGGAAGTATCATGCACTACACCTAACTGGACGAAGTAACTCTTATAAAGCTAGAAGACTAGACTGTTGCCATCAGTGGTTCACTGAACTAGGATGTAACAATCATCAAAAGGGATGATATCCCTCACAGGAATTTTCAGTTCCTATCAGGACCACCTTCACACATGTGGTTTGTCTTCTATCAGAGCATCAGTGTCTGGCAAATGACTACAGACTACCTTGATCTGTAGAAAGTTCAAGGCACTAACAGATGTAAAGTGATCAGCGCAGGCAAGCTGGCTTCTGCCCTAACTTCCTCCACGGGCATGCTCCTTCTCAGTCATACCTGTATTTGCACACAGTTCTGTTGAAGAGACCAATTCTCTTTCTCTCTCTCTCTCTCTCTCTCTCTCTCTCTCTCTCTCTCTCTCTCTCTCTCTCTCTCTGTAATGAGCATGTAAGAGCAATGTCAACTGCTCAGTGTAGAAAACCATAATAAGTGTGTTATGAAGTGATAAGGACAGCTGTAGCCAGCTGAGCTAGTAAACATGAGTGGCGTATAGTAATAGATAAGCAGACCTGAGTGTGTGATGGGATAAAGAGTAAAGAAACTCAGTGAAAAGTATATAAACCGTGGTTGAAAGCCATTCAGTATCTCACTTCCACCATGGCTGCATGAATCCCGACTGCCTGGAACGAGATCTACCGAACAGACCGAGACTCTGCCCAAATACCCAAACACGAATGACGGCTCAAGCTCCGAGGACCCTACTGCTGTAACCAGAAGTCGCAGCTCTGGACCTGTCGTCGCTGACACGACTCTCCATCAGGTCGTATAACCCTGATTAGGAATGTTAGATGCTACTCCTATTAGAATTAAGATAGTTATGAATGCTTGAGTATAAGATAGAATAGTATGGAATGGTATTATTATATGATTTTGGCCATTTGTGTTTTTGGATTGACTTGGTGTTGTTTTTGTGTAGTGGTGACTGATATTCTTGAACCCGTTTATGTTAATAAACTTAGCAACTGCAAAACCACTGATCAGTCTCAGATTGAGTTCATTCGGGATCCTGAGTGCGAAGTACTCAGTGCTCGGGACAGGTGCCTCACATTTGACCATGTCCCCTGGAGGGGCAGACCTGGTGGCACTCAGAAGAAGGATAGCAGGTTACCAAGAAGAGACTTGATACCCTATGAGCATATACAGGGGCAGGAAGTCCTCCTCAGGAACAGTCATAGGGGAGAGGAATAAGGGGAAAATGGGAGGGAGGGAAGAATGGGTGGATACAAGGGATGGGATAACGATCGAGATGTAACAAGAATAAATTAATAAAAAAAAAGTTTTAAAAAATGTTTTTCCTCATTCCTACCAACAGTACACAAACACATCAGGAATTTTTAGTATCTATATTTCAGGGCTGAGGAAATAGCTCAGCAATTAAGAACACTGGCTTGGACAGGCCGTGATGGTGCACACCTTTAATCCCAGCACTTGGGAGGCAGAGGCAGGTGGATCTCCATGAGTTTGAGGACAGCCTAGACTACAGAGCGAGTTCCAGGACAGCCAGAGCTGTTATACAGAGAAATCTTGTCTTGAGAAACCTAAAAGGAAAAAAAAGACAAGAACACTAGCTAATCTTTGAGATGACCAACAGTGTATTCCCGGCAACCTCATGGTAGCTTACAACCACCCATAACCCAAGTTCCAGAGGATTCCGTGCCTTCTTTTGGCCTCCACAGCACCAGGCGCAAAACTAGTACACAGGCATGCATGCAGGCAAAACACACATGCGTATAAAGAAAACATTTTAAATTAAAAATGTTTCTTCAAGCCTAATGGTTGGGGCATGCCTGTAATCCCAGCACTCAGGAAGCAGAGGCTGATGGGTCTCTGAGTTTGAGGCCAGACTGGTCTACACAGTGACTTTAGGGACAACCAAAGCTACATGGAGAAACCTTACCTTAAAGAAACAAAAACAGTCAATCAATCTATCTATCTATCTATGCTTCTATGGTGCAGAGAATTCATATCCATAAAAATTGAAACATTAACTTTCTTACTTCCCTACCAAATGGTAAGTCTGACTATCATGCAAGAATCTGCACTACTAACCCTAATGATAGAGAAAGAACATTAATGTCAACAGTCAGGCAAATTAAGAAGGCAAAGTTTCAGTCGAGCACTTCGCACCACTCTATTCATTTTAGTAAAAATAGCAAGATGCTTTCTCTTCACCAGAACCTGGTGCAATTTGTTTCATGTTAGCTAAAAAGGAAATATGAGAATAAAATAGCACAGTGTATAAAGTCTAATCAGAAAACACCAGGAATATACACATAACACACAGTCTTCTTGTTATTATTCCAACTTTCCTATTTCAAATTCCAGAGATGCAACCTGGAACCCGAGGTACAGCAACACTGTTGACTGATTTCTTTAATGTCTACACATAGACAGTCCAGAGACTCTGAGGAGAATTGATATTTTGTTTTTCCACTCAGAAAGAATGGGCCTCCAAAAGACTCAGAACTGCCTCCAACTAGTCATCCTAAATGAATATAAACACAACTGATCATTGAACCAGCAATTGAAGACCCATGGATTTCTCTACCACGGCTATTTAAAAGGCCCACCAGACACACCAAATAAAATAAGCTAACACGTTATAATCTCAAGCTGATGCAGTTACTTCTCTGTCAAGCGGCAATCCAGAACCACTGAAAATTAGACTTGGGCTGAAAACATTTCTAAGTGACACACAGAGAGGGGGCCTGGACTTCTAAAGAGATTACAGTTTGCAGCACTACAGCAATAGGAGGCAGCAGAGCATCTTGGGGACACCGTAAATACTGCACAATGTACCTCTTCCTTAAGGCCAGGAATACATTACCAAGCGAAAATAAATTCATCCAGTGAAAAAAATCACCAGGGACTAGTAACCAGTACAGAAAAGGAACTTGAGAGCTGAGAGACAGGAAGCAGAACAGCTCAGGCTCACAACAGGTCCAGGGAGAAGCTCACATAGCTGTTGGCCTAATGTGCACTGTCAGTCTAGGACTCTCACATCAGGCATTATTGTTAAAACACTCCAACTGGAAGCCACAGAAGCTCCGCACTTTAGCAGTTTTAGGCTGTCTCATCCATTATCTTGGAAACTATTTCCTTTAGACTAACAGGGCAAGTGAGGCACAGGCAGGTAGATTCTAGTTATTTCAAGAAATGAGCTGAACCAAATGAGCACTGTCACTAATCCATGAAGATGTTGTGGAAGCTGGGCCTGACGATCCTCACCTACAATCTCAGCACAGGAGGCTGAGGCAGGACCATCTAGCTAAGGAATATTGCATATTCAACAATGATCCCAGTGGCAGCACAGCTGGCTTAGGTCCTGTCCCTACTCTGGGGGATGTCTGCAGTTATGAGGTCACCTGCCAATGCATTTCTTAGAATGTGACCCTGTCTGTCCTTCAGCAAATCTATACAGGGCCATGTCTGGCTGAATACCTCACACTCACCTCTCCCCCGGCCACTTTAAGATCAGTCTCCTGTCTCCACTGGGGACAAGTCCCTGAGCTTCTGCCCTTGAACATTCTGAAGCCAGCTCAGACTGAAAACGTCTGCTCCCTGAGGCAGCCAACAAAGAGAGACTGGGCCAGAGTGTGGAGGTGAAGGCGAAATGTGGTCGAGAGTAGCTGCATGTGTAGGAGGTGAACGGTGGAACCGGCGAAGGCAGGAGACCAGTCTGGTTCACGGATGTTGCTATGAGAGACAGAAAATGGTTACACCTGATGCTAGTCAGGGGACTGTCACTTTCCCCTCCTCTTGGTACACTGAAACCAGAGAAGGATGCTACTCTTCGCAAAATTTAAGAGGCCACTGACTCTAAGACAAATGACAGAGAAGAATAGTGTCAAAATCTGATGGGTGCAAAGACAACATCAATTTTAAGGTGCACCCCAAATTAAAATGTGTTATCATAAAGAAGATGTATCTTAGAATAAGGAAGAACACAGTAGGTGTTTTGAGTCAAAGACTCTACATTACTGTAAACAGAGAGCAGATGGTTTAAAAAGTTTTAGAATTTTCTTCCATCTTGAAGATTTTGTACACGTATACAATGAAATACGATCAGACCCACCTTCCACTTCCCCCAACTTCCTCCAAAGCACCTCTTTCTTGGTCCCTTCCCACTTAATGTCTTTTTCTTTGTTTGTTTGTTACATACTAAGTCAATTTACTGCTGCACTCATGCACAGCTCCAGGGACCTGCCTGGAGCACAGCAAGAGAATGAGATAAAAACAAACAGACACAGACACAGACAGAATGCTGGGATTGGAACCTTGGTAGGAGGAGCAGGCTCTGGAGGGGGTCTTCAGGCACAAACATGGGTGGGGGGAGAAAGGCACCGTGGCTTTCTCTGCACACACTGTCAACACTCACACTCAGCACCCCCAGGAAAGCCCTGCCATCCCTCTGAGCTTGATGACTCCAATGGGGCCCGTGGTATAGCTGTGCTCATGCCAACAACACCTTCACTCAGGCCCTCAGCCAGGCTCCCTGAGCTCCCTGCAAGTGCTACCCAGCTCTGTATGGGTGTGGAGTCACCCACTGAATCATGAGAAATCCATCAGTGGCCACAGGTCCAATAACCCCTCGGTAAGGGATGAGACTTGGAGAGCACCTCCCCATCTCGCCAGAATCAAGGCTGGATTCTCATATGCAGCTTTTTAATGCAGCTAACAACAGCTGCTGTTGAGTTCGTGAATGCAACCGCCATGTGAAGTCCAGAAGATGCATTTCTCAGGGCTCCTCCCCATTATCCACCTCTTACACTCTTTCTGCCTCCTCCTGTGAAATGTTCCCTGAACCGTGTGGGAGTGGGGACTGCTACAGATGTCCTACCTATGAGTGAGCACTTGAAATCTTTTATTCTCAGCACTCTGAGGAGCTGGGGGTCTCTGTACTAACTCACAGCAGCAAGAAGTTTCTCTGATTTTTTTTTCTGGGTGACTGTTCATGTGTCAGCACAGGAGCATGTCCAAGTGCCAGTGTGCATTAGGTGTGAGTGTGGAGGTTAAAGACAATCTCAGGGGCCATCCTTACCTTCCACCTTGTTTGACTCAAGTCTCAGTTTACACTGTGCACACCAGGCTGCTGACTTGTGACTCTGGAAGTCTCTCATCTTGCCACAGCAGTGCTGCAGGTTACAGTCTTACTACCATGTCTGCCTTTCATGTAGAATTTGGAGACCCAATCTCAGCTCCTCATGCTTGAGCACCAAACATTTTACCACAGAACAATCTCCTGACACTTTAAAAATTGCTGTCAGTAATTTCATCAATATAATTTTCTTCTTAATCGGTTGCTAGAGAATTACGTATTTGGGAGGCCTCAAACTACCTTCTGTTTCTCATGTTTTCTCTGCTCATGTTTCTGTGTGTGTGTCTCTATTCCTGACAGAGTCACAGTCAGGCCACATATAGGGCCTGATACAGCTAACTCGCTGTCCCTGTCAGGCCACATGCAGGGCCTGATACAGCTTGGCACCCCCTCCCAGGTTCTGTTTGAAGACCCACGGGCCGGGGCAGAATTGGTGCCCAGACACGGTACCCCTACAATGAGGCTTATACAAGCCCAGCAAGAACCAGGCATCCAAAGCCTGCTTCCCCCAGGATCCCATAGCATCCTGCCTCCAAGCCCGACCTACCTCGGTCCAAGGAGTCTCATGTAGGGTTCTTGGAAAACACCTGAGACACACGAGAAAGGGTCCCCCTTTGTCCCCTAGTTCTAATTTCTGTCTCTTGCTGTGTAACACAAAGAATTTTAACAGCACTGACTAAGCCACTTGCCCTTTGACCCAAGTTTCATCTCTCCTAGCTCTCCCTTGTCCAGGTATAAGTTAGCACCAAGTGCCTAAAAACGTCTTCTCTTCAAAGACAGATTACTATGGAATAAGAAAAAGGACTGCTGGGCAGTGGTGGCGTACACCTTTAATCCCAGCACTTGGAAGGCAGAGGCAGGCGGATCTCTGTGAATCTGAGACCAGCCTGGTCTACAAAGTGAGTCCATGACAGCCAACGCTACACAGAGAAGCCCTGTCTCAAAAAACTAAAAGAAAGAAAAAGAAAAGGAAAGGAAAAAAAAGGACTAAGCCACGTGCTTAGTCCCAGCATTCAGGAAGGCAGAGTCCGAGGACAGCTGGGTATACAAATTGAGTCTAGTACAGCCAAGGCTACACAGAGGAACCCTGTCTGGAATAAAAACCAAAAAAGAAAAAGAAGAAGAAAAGGAGGAGGAGGAGGAAGAAGAAGAGGAGCAGGAGGAGGAAGAGGAGGAGAACGATATCAGCACATTTCTCCCTAATATCTAAATATAGCTGCAGAACACGTAGGTCCAAGTCTGTCAGTCACATATACAGCTGTTACTGAGTCACTTCAGCATGTTTCGCCCCATATTTGACTCTTTAAATGTGTCTGATCTTTCTGCTTCATCAACACTAACTGCTTTACTCTGGTCATCCTGAAATTTTTTGTTGGGGAACACACACAAGCATACAGACACAGAAACACACACACACACACACACACACACACACAGCACAACACACACACTGTGAGTGCGTAGATATGGGGAGCTGCCTTTAGCGGCTTTTGGCTTAAAACATTGGGAAATTCCACCTGGTCTGTAGACTCCATTTTCTATAACTCTGCGTGGCACGCAGCAGGCTGAGGTCACCCCAGGCCACTCCACCCAGACCCTGGGAACTGCTGCCTGACACGTAGCGGGCTCCTCCAGATCCTGGGAGGCTGCTTGCTTATGTTGCTTCCGTAGCTGTGTTCCCTCAGAGCTCACTCCCCAATCTTGGAGTTCTTCCTGCCAAGGACAGATGGGTGGATACCTGCCGTTAGGTTCCCACAGCAACCCTGCCCTTGCCCTAGATATTGCCTATATAAACCCTGAATTTTCAATAAACGGGGCTTGATCAATGTTCAGACTTGCCCTCATTTCTTCATGTCTCTTGTCCTTTACTTTCACTCCGGCACCCCCTCCCAGGTTCGGTTTGAAGACCCCACGGGCCGGGGCAGAATGGGTGCCCAGATATGATATCTGAGGCACAGGGGAACATACAAGGAGTACCATCTTAAGACTGCAGTTGCCCACATGGCAGCTCACAACTGTCTGTAACTCCAAGATCTGACACCCTCACACCAATGCACATAAATTAAAATTTAAATAAAAGAATTTTTTTTTTAAAAAAGGACTGCAGTCGCATCATTGAGGTCCCCTGGAGAAAGTCCACTCCGTGAGTGAAGACCCTCCACTCCGTGAGTGAAGACCCGCAAAGAGGTCGCCTCGGAGAAACGCCCACTCAGTGAGTGAAGACCCCCACAGAGACCACCACGGAGAAACGCCCACTCAGTGAGTGAAGCCCCCCCCCCCCAGAGATCGCCAGGGAGAAACACCCAGTCCATGAGAGAAGATCCGAGGTAAGCAGACGGTGATATTATGGGACAGGGAATTAGTGTACATAAATTCATAGGTGGACTTAAAGATTCTCTCAAGGCACGAGGAAACTAGGGTTAAGAAAATAGATTTAGTTCATTTTTTCCTCTTTCTCAAGGACATTTGTTCCTGGTTCCTACAGGAAGGAACCATAGATGAAAAAAGATGGAAAAGAGTGGGTGATGCCTTGAATGATTAAGTTTGATTAATGATATCTTGTGTGTTAGATACTTTCATAAGGATATTAAAAATATATTAGATGAAGGTGAAATTTTTCTTAAAGAACTTAGAAAAAGTCTGGGGAAATGTAAAAGCTGGCCTACCCAGTCCTCCCTTTCAGGACCCCCATTAAGCCAAAGTCCTGTAAAATCTCCTCTGCCTGAAGAGTCCCCTCTAAGAACCGGACTCTAGTCAAGGAATTAGGTAAGGCGGCCACCACTCTTCTTTGTCTGTCTTCTTTGTCTGTCTCTCTGTCCCTCCATGTTCGTTAGTTTCGCTTTGGAGCTCCTCGGGCATTTGGATTAGTCACAATGTCAAGGTTGCTCTCCGCCTGTGCCATGAGATAGTGTACCTCCTGATAGGGAGGCTGGAAGACGTTGCTGACCTCCAATCCCCCTCCACTTGGGGAGCACTCTCAGCCCGCCTCATCACCGGGTCCAACCACTCACTTGGTTCTGGTTTTGGTGTAGTCCAGACTATTGTGGCTTTTGGTGCCATTTTCTGTTTTTGTTTATTTGTGTCTATTTGTGTGGACTTTTTCACTATGAGACAGAAAGAATCAACCCCCTTGACTGTTGTCTTAGACCACTGGACACACTGACTAGGGCACCATAACTTGTCCCTCATAGTAAAAAAGACAAACTTGTCACCTTTTACTCTTGTCTTTGTCTGTGTTTAAATGTTATTTTATATATTATATTCTGTCGAGAAAAAAAGAACAAAATTTCATCTGCTGGCCATTAGCTCTAACTCATTTTAATGAGTCTCCAAAAAAGAAACAACAAAAACTGATAAACTAGCTCTGTCCTTGGAGCCAGGCTGCCTGGATCAAACTGGCAGAAATCCTAGGGCTGCCTCAACTCCTAATGATGTGCTCTAAACTCCAGCCAGCCCAAATCCCTCAAACATGGTAAGTGCAAAGTCACTACTCACAACAGAAAAAATCAGGTGGCTAAAAAATGAGAGCTAATATGATGGGTCTTTCCAAGAACTAGGTGGTAAACAATGACCAGATAAAACCACTGGCAAGGTCTTTTTCAGTCCTAGTCACTCCTTGGACTCCTTGGTGATGGGCTCTGAATAACTTTCACTATAGAAGCTGTGCATTTTCAACAGAGGCTTGTGTGCAGAAACATCCTGGGCAGGAGCCAATTTGGATACTCCTAGTATCTCTATTATCTTTCACAGGTTCTGCCTTTAAACATTAAACATTTAGGTGTAACATCCTTTTAAATTATGCTATAAAATTAAAGGAACATTTTGTCAGTTTTACTACATGTTTGTTTCTTATTGACTTTAAAGTTATTAAAACTGCATCTCCAGCATATCTGTGAACTTTTATATATAAAGATTAATTATTTGCTTATTAAACATAATGCTAAAATTTAAGTTCAAATTCTTGTTTAAAGTATATGAGTGCATGTGCATTTGTAACACAGATATTATGTGATTCAATCCTAGTTTAAAGCACTGTAAAAATCTGGTTTTAAATTCTAAAAGTTATGGTTATACTCTATGACTTCATTCTTAAACAAATGTAATAGGACTCGTTTGTATAATTACATTACAGTCAATATAAAGTATTAATAATTTTAAATTTTTCTATAAATTATAAATTAAATACATTAGTAACACTGATAAATTTTCTTTAAAAACGGTTGTATTCTATAATGATATGCCATATGGAAACCAAAAAAGTTTCCAACCCCTATAGATCTTGATGCTAAAGTAAAAAAACTCTAATTTAATGAGTATCATTTTATTATTAACTGTTATGTAACTTCTCAAGGTCTTATTGAACATCAAAATCATGGTGTGTAAAACAGGAGATGCAAATTAATGCAGGGGATAAAACTGCTCAACCATTACTGTTTCCCTACATTAAGGACAAATCCATTCCAGTAAAAAAAAAAAGGGTACATTTGAGAGTACAGAAAAATATGTGTTCTGACAAACAATGGTATATATTTACTTATAAGTAGATATTAGCCCAACATAGATGCTCTCTGAAAGACTCCACCCAGTGGAGGGTTGGGACAAATACTAGAAATCATTGTCAAACTCTGGGCAAAAAGTTCTGAGTTATATAAAAGAGTGGCCCAGATAAAAAACATTAGCAAGTATTTAAGATTATGGATAAAAGGTAACTTAATAAAAATCATTAAGAACAGATAACATGGGATTGGGGCCGGATCCCTGTACCTATATAGGCTTTAAATTAAGAGGTGCCCAAGTTAAAACACAGACAGCTCAATTAAGGACTGATCATTTAACTTCATTAAATGACTTTTTTAAATTATTAGGAGATATATCAACCGGATAAGACCATACTTGAAGCTTACTACTGGAGAGCTGAAACCATTGTTTGACATTCTCAGAGGAGACTCTGATCCGAAATCTGCCAGGTCTCTGACTCTGACCCACAGCTGCATTAATAAAAGTAGAAAACAGCCATAAGTCAACAATTTGTAACTTTTATAGATTATAAGAAACCCCTTCTTTTTGTCATTTGTGCTACACCTCATACGCCCACTGGGGTGTTTTGGCAATCCAGTCCACTCCTGTGGGTTTATCTCCCTTCCTCCCCCAAAAAGGTTGCTACCACTTTTTACATTGCAGTAGCAGAGCTAATTATTCAAGGCTGAGAACATGGGAGGCGTTATTTTGCCAAGGAACCAGATGTTATTATACAGCTGTACTCCAAAGCTCACATTAATTGGCTTTTTCAAATCACAGAAGACTGGCCAATTGCCTGCTCTTCATTTATTGGTCAGATAGACAACCACTACCGGGCTAATAAGTTGCTTCAGTTTATTAAATGCCATACATTTGTTTTTCCCAGGAATACCTCCCTAGAACCTCTGACAGAGGCGCTGACCATTTTAACAGATGGTTCTTTCACTGGAAAGGCTGCTTTTATGGCTAACGGTCAGGCCACTGTTGTGACTGCTCCCTATATGTCACCTCAACTTGTAGAACTGTATGTTGTGGTTGTTGTCTTTAAGACCTTTCCTGACATTCCTTTTAATTTAAATACAGACAGTGCTTATATTGCCCATTCTGTTCCCCTATTGGAGACTGTGGCCTTCATTAAACCCTCTACTAAGGCCATATCGCTCTTCCTACAAATCCAAGCTGCCATTAGGTCTAGATCTCACCCCTTTTTTATAGGCCACCTCCGGGTCCACACTGGACTCCCGGGCCCTCTTTCAGAAGGAAACACACTTGCAGACCTTACAACCCGTACTGTCTCTCCTGTTGTTGACTCAGCCTTACAAGAGGCCCAACAGGCACATTCCTTATATCATCTCAATTCTCACACTTTGAGGCTCATGTTCAAAATAACTAGAGAACAGGTTCGTCAAATAGTTAAACAGTGCCCTGCCTGCGTTCCCTATTTGCCCACTCCTCATTTAGGTGTTAACCCTAGGGGCCTTGTCCTTAATGAAATCTGGCAAATGGATGTTACCCACATCCCATAACTTGGAAACCTCAGATATTTACATGTCACTGTTGATACTTTTAGTGGTTTAGTTTTGGCACTCTACAAACTGGTGAGGCTGGTAAACATGTCACCACACATGTCCTCACCTGCCTGGCTACTATGGCAAAACCCAGGACAATTAAAACAGATAACGGGCCTGGCTATATTGACAAACATTTTCAAACTTCCTGTTCTGCCTTACAAATAAAGCATATCACTGACATTCCCTATAACCCTCAAGGTCAAGGTATTGTGGAGAGAGCACACCAGACACTCAAGAACTCTATCAATAAGATAAAAAAAGGAGACTTACACCCTGTTAAAGGGTCTCCCAGGAGTACTCTTGCTCATGCTCTGTTTATTCTAAACTTCTTCAATCTGGATGTGAAGGGAAAATCAGCTACAGATCGTCTCTGGCATCCTTCATCAAAAGACAATTACACCTAAGTATTATGGAAAGATCCGTTGACCTACAAATGATCTGGCCCTGACCCAGTGCTCATATGGGATCAAGGGTCAATGTGCATGTTTGATATAAAAGCTGGATTGGCAAGATGGCTGCCAGAAGGACTTGTAAAACAGGTTCTTATATTGTCCCTCCTGATAATTCTTGGTGGGCCTGTAGTGACAGATTGACACTTCGCATGTCTGGAGATCTGATTAAGAAAAATCAAAGTATGTACTGTGTCCTGGTCCAATTAACTCCCAGGCTAACTTATTACTCTGAAGAACAATTTTCTCTAGCCTAGGATCCAAAAAATTACCACAGCCTCTTAAGAACAAAAAGAGAGCCTATGACAGCTGTCACACTTGCAATATTGCTGGGCCTTGGGGCCACGGGAACCAGGATGGGTAAAACCTCTCTTGTTCTTTCCGATAAGCATTACTCGGACGACCATCAATCGACGAAGACCTTGAACGACTGGAATCTGCCATTTCCCACCTTGAAAAATCCCTTACTTCGCTTGCTGAGGTTGTCCTTCAAAATAGAAGAGGTTTAGCCTTGCTTCTCCTCCATCAAGGAGGCCTTTGTGCAGCTCTTAAAGAAGAGTGTTGCTTTTACATGGATCACTCTGGTGTGGTCAAGGACTCCATGGCCAAAGTTAAAGAAGGCCTGGAGCATAGAAGACAGAGGGAACAAGATCAAAACTGGTTCCAATGCTGGTTCTCCACCTCTCCTTGGCTAACCACTCTTTTCCCTCTTTGTTAGGACCGCTGATAGGTTTGTTACTTCTTATATCTTTCGGGCCCTGGGCTTTTAAAAAAACTGACCAAATTCGTAAAACAGCAAGTGGATGCCATCCAGGCCAAGCCCATACAGGCCCATTATCACAGGCTGGAGCTTGTAGACCAAAGCTATTCAGATGAATAGCAGGCCATACCTCAGGTGACCCCGCCTAGGACAGGGCCAGGGGTCAAAAGGCAACCCTTGGACCCAGTGACGGGTTATAGAGGGCACCAGGGGATCCAGAGTCAATGATGGGATTATGCACGATCAGGACCATATTCAACCTAAGACAGAGATGCCAACCAATTTTTAAAGACATCAAGCTGTTGGCTTCTCGATGACGGGTAAGGAATGGTCTGATGAGGTTGATACAGCCTAAGACAGGCCTGGACCACCCATCCAGCTTAAAATATATAGAAAAGGGGGACCTGTAGGGAGCTGCCCTTAGCGGCCCTTGGCTTAGAACATTGGGGAATTCCCCCTTGTTTGTAGACTCCATTTTCTATAACACTGCCTGGCACGTAACAGGCTGAGGTCAGCCCAGGCCACTCCACTCGGGCCCTGGGAACTGCTGCCTGACATGTGGCAGGCTCCTCCAGATCCTAAGAGGCTGCTTGCTTATATTGCTTCCGTAGCTGCGTGCCCTCAGAGCCCATTCCCTAATCTTGGAGTTCTTCCTGCCAAGGACAGATGGCTGGATATCTGCCGTTAGGTTCCCACAGCAACTCTATCCTTGCCCTAGATATTGCCTATATAAACCCTGTAAGAATTTTCAATAAACGGGGCTTGATCAGTGTTCAGACTTGCCCTCATTTCATGTCTCTTGTTCTTTACTTTCACTTCGAAACCCCCTCCCACGTTCCGTTTGAAGACCCCGCAGGCCGGGGCACGTAGATGGAGCCATGGGTGTATTATTGACATGGTCATAGCCGTGTCAAAGACCCCAGTGACTCAGAAACATGAAAATGGCAAAGTTTTCCCCCAGGTGACACCCAGGAAGAATGAAGCCTTCCTTCCTCTGGTGCAACTGTTTAGGGAGGACAGGCCAGCCTGTGCAAAAACCAGCAACCACAGCTTCCTCCTGCTCCTCCAGGATGGCCTCTCCCCAATTGAGCCCTCCTAGTGAGACTAGCTCTCCCCGCTCCTTGTGAAGATTGTAGTAGGTGCTCCCATCAGAGTGAGCACATCCCACACGACCCAGCTGTTCTGTATGTCTGTCATTTCCCCATTCCTACATCAAACTAGTCAGGTTTCCAAGGCCATGCCGGCTTTAGCATGCATGCACATTAACATGCAACAAGCACACATGGAGGCTCTGAGGGTCCACAGGTTGTACTGACACAACACTGAGTTGTATCTCCTGCTGCTGTTGACAGTTCCATTGGACTAGACTCCACTCCTTGTTCTTTGTTTCAAGATTCGTTTCATTAATTGTTTGTGCATGTGGATGACAAGAAGAATGTATCAGATCCCCTACAGCTGGAGTGCCAGGTGGCTGTGACTCACCCACCTGGGTACTGGAAAACTAACTCTGGTCTCCTGCAAGAGCAGTAAGTAGTCCTATATCTCCTAAGGAAATAGAAGAAGTCATCAAAAATCTTCCAACCAAAATAAGCCCAGGTCCAGATGGATTCAGTGCAGAATTCTACCAAACCTTCAAAGAAGACCTAATACCAATCCTCTCCAAAGTACTCCACAAAATAGAAACTGAAGGATTATTATCAAACTCATTCTATGAGGCCACAGTCACCTAAAGAAACTGAAAAAAACACCACATGATCATCTCCTTAGATGCTAAAAAATCATTTGAAAAACTCAAACATGCATTACTGTTAAAAGTCTTAGAGAGATTGGGGGATACAAAGCATGTAAATAAACATAGTAAAGGCAATATACAGCAAGCCTATGCCAACATCAAATTAAATGAACAGAAAGTTAAATCAATTCCATCAAAATCAGGGACATGACAAGGCTGTTCACTGTCTTTATATCTCTTTAATATAATGCTTGAAGTCCTATCTAAAGCAGTAAGACAACTAAAGGAGATCAAAGGGATACAAATTGGAAAAGAAGATGTGAAATTATCACTATTCGCAGATGATATGATAATGCACATAAGTGACCCCAAGAATTCTACCAAGGACCTCCTAAAGATAATAAACACCTTCAGCAAGTACCTGGATACAAAATTAGTATTTAAAAACTCGGTAGTCCTCCTTTATACAAAAGACAGACTGAGAAAGAAATTAGAGAAACTACACACTTCTTAATAGCCAAAAAACAAAAAATAAAACAAAACAAAAACCCATAAAGTATCTTGCTGTAACTTTAACCAAGCAAGTGAAAGACTCTATGAAAAAAACCTCAAGTCTCTAAAGAAAGAAACCAAAGAAGATATCAGAAGAGGCAAAGATCTCCCATGCTCATGGATCGGGAGAATCAACACAGTAAAATGGCCATCTTACCAAAAGCAATCTACAAATTCAATACAATTTCCATCAAAATTCCTATACAACTCTTTACAGAACTGGAAAGATCAATTCTCAGCCTCATATGGAAAAATAAAACAATCCCTATACAATAAAAGAATGTCTGGAAGAATTTCCATCCTGGATTTCAAGCTGTATTATAGAGCAACAGTTAGCATGGTACTGGCACAGCAATAGGCTGGTTGATCAGTGGAATGCAATCAAAGACCCAGAAATAAACCCACACACCTATGGACGTTTGATTTTTGACAAAGAAGCCGAATCTGTACAATGGAAAAAAGATAGCATCTTCAACAAATGGTGCTGGCCTAACTGGATGTCTACACATAGAAAAATGCAAATAGATTCATATTTATCACCTTGCACAAAACTAAAGTCCAAGTGATTAAAGACCTCAACACAAAACCAGACACACTAAATATGTTAGAAGAAAAGTGGGTAAGAGCCTCAAACTTGATGGCACAGGAGACAACTTCCTGAAGAGAACACCATTAGCTCAGGTTCTAAGATCAACAATTAATAAATGGGACCTCATGAAACTGAAAAGCTTCTGCAAGGCAAAGGAAACAGTCAACAGAACAAAACAACAGCCTACAGACTAAGAGAAGATCTTCACCAACCCTACATCTGACAAAGGGCCAACATCCAAAATAGGCAAAGAACTCAAGTAATTAAGCACCACCAAACCAAATAACCCAAGTAAAACTGGGGATGCAGAGGTAAACAGAGTTCTCAACAGAGGAATATCAAATGGCCGAGAAACACTTAAAGAAATGTTCAACATCTCTAGTCATCAGGGAAATGCAAATCAAAATGATACCTATCAAAATGACTAAGATCAAAAACTCAAATGACAGCACATGCTGATGAGGATGTGGAGAAAGGGGAACACTTCTCCATTGCTGGTAGGAGTGTAAACTAGTACAACCACTTTGAAAATCAACCCGGCATTTTCTCAGAAAACTGGGAATAGTCCTAACTCAAGACCCAGCTATTCCTCTCCTGGGCATATACCCGAAAGATTCTCCCCCATACAAGGATACTTGCTCAACTATGTTCATAGCAGCCTTATTCTTAATAGCCAGAATCTGGAAACAACCTATATGTCCCTCAACTGAAGAATGGACAAAGAAACTCTGGGACATTTGCACAATAGAATACTATTCAGCTATCAAGAACAAGGAAATCTTGAAATCTGCAGGCAAATGGATGGAACTAGAAATGATGATCCTGAGTGAGGTAACCCAGACTCAGAAAGACACATGGTATATACTCATTTATAAGTGGATATCAGCTCAACCCAGATGTCCTCTGAGAGATTCCACCCAGTGGGGGATCAGGACAGGTACTGGGCCATGCAGCTGGACTCTGGGTGGAGAGCTTTGAATTGTATTGAAGAGTTGTGGGTTGGAAAAATGTGGGAGGGGGGTTGTCAGAAGCTCCACAAGGAGACTATTGAGGCATGTGGGTCTGGATCCAGGGAGGCCTGCACAAACGGATGCACCAACCAAGGACATTGCAAGCAGAAAACCCAGACTCCCTGTTCAGTGTGGGAGGGGGGTTGTCAGAAGCTCCACAAGGAGACTATTGAGGCATGTGGATCTGGACCCAGGGAGGCCTGCACAAACAGATGCACCAACCAAGGACATTGCAAGCAGAAAACCCAGACTCCCTGTTCAGTGTGGGAAGGGGGTTGTCAGAAGCTCCACAAGGAGACTATTGAGGCATGTGGATCTGGACCCAAGGAGGCCTGCACAAATGGATGCACCAACCAAGGACATTGCAAACAGAAAACCCAGACTCCCTGTTCAGTGTGGGAGGGGGGTTGTCAGAAACTCCACAAGGAGACTATTGAGGCATGTGGATCTGGACCCAGGAAGGCCTGCACAAACAGATGCACCAACCAAGGACATTGCAAGCAGAGAACCCAGACTCCCTGTTCAGTGTGGGAAGGGGGTTGTCAGAAGCTCCACAAGGAGACTATTGAGGCATGTAGATCTGGACCCAGGGAGGCCTGCACAAACGGAAGCACCAACCAAGGACATTGCAAGCAGAAAACCCAGACTCCCTGTTCAGATGTAGATGATGGACAGCTCACTGTACACAGGGGGAGGAAGATGAGTGGGGGACTGTCGTGTCCCATGGGACAACTTCAAACCAGGGTTCACCTGAAAAAAGGAATGCAGATGGGGGAAGAACAGAGAACAGAGAGACAAGAAGACCTGGTAGAAGATCTCCGATGGAGGCCTCCATCTACTAAAGCACAATGCAAGGTTTATATAGACACCAGACACCAGCCTGCAAACTCTATCCAGCTTTGCCCTCAGGGCAGGCTACAAAGGAAGCATTCTCCTGCTAAATTCTCCTACTACAGAAACTTGTTACAAGTCCTGGAGGAGGGGGAGGTGGGAAGAGAGCAGAGCCTGGGGAAACTCTCTGCCCAAGTTCCTTTGTCCTATCTCAGCAGGAGGTAGTCCACACAGCCAGGTGTAGCAGCTTCTGCAACAACACAAAGGATCCTCTCAGCAGAGTCTGGCTAGCAGAAGGCTGCCTTTGCACTCACTGAGTTACAGCCCTGAATTATGGCTTGCTACAGGGGACTGCCTCTGACAAGAACTCTGGTGCCTTTGATTTGTTCACTGCCCCTGAGGGGAGAGGTCCTGTGGGAGGACAGAGGAAAGTAATGCAGGCTCCCAAGATGAGACCTGGTAGGCTGTGGTCAGATGGTTGGGGAAGAGGACCCTACCTGTCAGAGGTTGGAGGCCAAAATAGAAGGGAAAGGAAGGGAGGATAGGAACAGAAAGATAAGAGCAAGGGGATTACAATTAGGATGTCATGTTAATTAATAATAATAATTTTTTAAAACAGCAGTAAGGGGCCGGGCATGGTGCTGCACGCCTTTAATCCCAGCACTCGGGAGGCAGAGGCAGGTGGATCACTGTGAGTTCGAGGTCAGCATGGTCTACAAAGCAAGTCTAGAACAGCCAAGGCTACACAGAGAAACCCTTGTCCCCCCCCCCAAAAGAAAGAAAGAAAGAAAGAAAGAAAGAAAGAAAAGAGAAGTACTCTCAACCAATGCGCCCTCTCTTCAACCAAACTCCTTGCTCTTAAGTTACAGGAGCCAACTCTCCCTCTTTGCAGAGTGATGCACCCACACATTGCTGTGCACAGAGGGACTAAAGCCACCTCAGCCACAGCTGACATCTGCAAGTCTTCCTGTCACCTCCCATTTGCTTACACTGCACTAAACTAGGTTTTCCATCACTGGCAGCCACAGCATCTCAGCTGACATACACCTGTATGTGCAGAACTCTTAGAGACCTAACAACCCAGAGCCTTTCATTTCCCTAATAGACAGTGACCCTCTCAGAGAAACTCCAACACAACAAAATCATGACTTACTACAGGGAGCAGACCCCAGAGAAGGTAACTGGGATATTCAAGACTGTATCACACCACACACAAAGAGAACACACTGCTTATCCCTAGGGAGATACAAAAGAATGCACTGAAAACATGTGACCCAGAGCAGCAGTCTTCTCAAGCTGGAGGGTCAGAACAATGTGTAGGGCTCTGGCTACTTCCAGAAATGCAGCGTGAGTGGAATACAGGGAGGAGTACACAGCAGCCTCTGGGAAACAAGAACCTCACATGCTCTCCAGCACCTAAGTCTCAGCAGGTGATGGACAGAGGCCCCACAGGTGGGAGACTGACTCCACATGGTGCATCAGCCCCTTAATAGCCCTGTCAGTTCAGACAGAGCTGTCAGAGTCCAGTAGGCTCAGGGTCACCCAGGAGGATGGGCATGGGGAAGCCAAGCCTGCTACTGAGGTCACCCTCCAACAGCTCCAGGTAGAGCCTGATCCAAAGTTTTAGCCTCCTGCTGTGAGTAAAAACATTTCTGGCCCTGAGCCTGTATTTCCAATTCATATTCAAGGCCAAGTACTCAGGTAAACCCAGAGTTGCTGCCACTCAAAACTAATATAACAGCAGCAAAGCACAGCAAAAGGAAACTCTTCCAGGCCAGGAGTCTTGAGCTCAGGTTCAAGGACAGGACACTGGCCCAGATTTTATATCCTGCTTCCAGATCTTTACTGAGCCGGGCAGAGGAGAGGCACCTCACTGCTGCCTTGCCTGGGCATCACTCAAGGCCAGGTGTCCACGCAGAAAGGGGTACTCAGATGGGATCCTCATGCAGTTTAAAGCCTCAACTGTCACACGGATTCTCCTGACCATTTAGAGAAGATCACCCACCACATCACATCCACACACTTACTTTACCGTTAGAATTCTGTTGAACATTGGTAAAGATGCCAGTTCTATGGTATTTACACCAGCTATCAGAGAGTGACCCAGCCTTCCCATATCCTAGCAAGGACCTAGCACATCTTCAAATTGCAATGAAAAATGAGTTAGAGAAAGCCCATTCCTATTAGTTTATAAAGATTTTTAAAAGTTAAACCCTAACTTTTCCTTTAGAAAGTGTCTTTTCTAAGTCAGTGTTGTTACATCTTCTCTGAGGTTCAAGTTTTTGGAGAAGGCTTACTGTTTTCTCATTCTGGTCAAGGAAAAAAGCAGTATCCCACAATGTTTACTGAATCTCCATTTTATGTAACAGAGAGCTCCTGCTTTTCTTTACCATATTAAGGCAGGTGTGGCTAATCACAGGACGCACACTGAGAAGTGAGTCATTTGGCAGTTTCTTTACTGTGCTGATATCACGCCATGCACACACACTAACCTAGATGGTGAAGGTTTATCACCTGCGTGGCCTCTCAACACAGTCAACACGCGCCACAGAGACTCTCCAGGCTGCTGCTGGCACAGCAGAGCATCTTGCCTTATAATAAGCTCTCTGATTCATAATGCCAAAGTAATGATAGACGAGGAGAGAATGCACAAGCCAAAGAGCCAAAGTGAGTGTTACTGAGCCCTGGACGTGGTTCTGCAGTACAGCCTGGCATATCTGAGACCATAGGCTCCATCCCCAGTAGCCCCAAAGGAAGTATCATGCACTACACCTAACTGGACGAAGTAACTCTTATAAAGCTAGAAGACTAGACTGTTGCCATCAGTGGTTCACTGAACTAGGATGTAACAATCATCAAAAGGGATGATATCCCTCACAGGAATTTTCAGTTCCTATCAGGACCACCTTCACACATGTGGTTTGTCTTCTATCAGAGCATCAGTGTCTGGCAAATGACTACAGACTACCTTGATCTGTAGAAAGTTCAAGGCACTAACAGATGTAAAGTGATCAGTGCAGGCAAGCTGGCTTCTGCCCTAACTTCCTCCACAGGCATGCTCCTTCTCAGTCATATCTGTATTTGCACACAGTTCTGTTGAAGAGACCAATTTCTTTCTCTCTCTCTCTCTCTCTCTCTCTCTCTCTCTCTCTCTCTCTCTCTCTCTCTCTCTCTCTCTCTCTCTCTCTCCTCTCTCTCCCTCCCTCCCCCTGCTTTAAAAGTAGTAAATCTACCGACAAGAACCTGGAAATCTGAGCTAAAGGCTCTAAGAAGAAACACCATCTTCACAGACCCTCTATGTACGTGTGTGTGCGTGTGTGTGTGTGTGCGTGTGTGTGTGTGTAAGAGACCTTGAGTTGGACTCCCACCGTGGGATTTGTGAACTTGGACAACTATCCTGAATGAACCCAAATATGGGGTCACTGCCTTTCAACTACTGATGGGCCAGCCTCGGAAGTGCCCAACAGTAAGAGCGCCTGGGGACAGGGACGACCCTCACAGGGAAGCAAAAGACCTTCTCTGCCCCAGAGAGAGGTGTCCCAGTTTTGAACAACTAAGTACAAACTGATAATACAACCACAGATCGAAAGGACGTCTTCAGGAAGCACTGCAGAGACCGAAGCGCCTTAAACGCTAACAGGTGATCCCAATTAAACATGCTCCCCGAGTTTTCCCAGGGGGCTGATGAGCGCAGACACAAGTTGGGGTCACCTCTGGCCGCCCCTCCCCAAAAGTGGGCAAAGGCGGTAGCTTGGCGGCCTCTCAGAGTTGGTCAAAGTTTGGGACCGGCGCGGTCCTCCACCGCACCAGCGCGCTGAGTTCAGCACGGACCACGCTCCTGGTGAGAGCAAGGGAGAACTGGGACTGTGGCTTTCCGAGCCCAAGTCCGCATCCTAGGCAGCCGCTCCACCGTGTACCAGGACCTGGCATGAGGATGCGGACTCCGCGACTCCACTTGCCATCCTGGGTCACGGCTGGCCCAGCTTGGCCACAATTGGCTCCCGTCCCCTCAGCTCTTCACCCAGGCCCTACTCACCTGCGGAGTCGGGGGCTCTGCTTTAGGAACCCTGAGTCCGGATGATGGCGCCAGGAGCCTAAACCTGGGAGGGTCTCTTGGACGCGCATGCCTCAGACGCTCTTCCTGTTAGGGAGCCGGGAGCCAGAGGCTCCCAAGGCCTCAGCCACCCCCTCATTCTCGCGGGGTCTCCCAGGGAAGGGGAGTGGCGACCTCGGGGGCGGGGCTTGGGGAGGGCAAGGAGGCTGGAAGACCTAAGGCCTTTCAAGAAGAGAGTACCACAGGGTGGAAGGCAGCTATGGACCAGTAAAAAGCACATATTGTCCAGCCTGGTCTACTAAGTGAAACCAGGACAGCCAGGGGTAAAACAGAAAACCCTGTCTCGAGAAACAAAACAAAAATAATTATGTATCACACTCTGATCAGCAGTTCTTTGGCTGGCTGCCCCAACCTGTGACAGACAAGCCCTGTGGCAGAGGTGTAGATGTAGTACATATAACCAGGCCCCTGCTTCCTTCTAGATTATAATATGGGCTTTCCAAAGCATGCTGTGCCATAGTTGCCACTGTGAAGAACCTATTTTATCGGGACCAGGGAGATGGCTTCAATCCCAAAGGCACTTGCCTAGCAAGCCTCATGGCTTGAGTTGAATCCGGAACACATGTAAAAGTGACAACAGGTGCTGGAGAGATGGCTCGGTTACTGGCTGCTCTTCCCGAGGATCCATGTTCAATTCCCAGCACCCACATGGCAACTCACACCCATCTGTAACTCCAGTTCCAAGAGATCCGATGTCATCTTCTGGACTCCTCAGACACCAGGAATGCATGTGTTATATAGAAATACATGCAGGCAAAACCCTCATACATATACATTTTTTAAAAGTTAGAGGTTGAAAAAGGACTCCACAGAGCTTTCCCCTGACTACGCAGATACACACACACACATACACATACACATACACACACACACACGGAGGGGGAGACAAAGGGAGGGAGGGAAACACACACACAAGGTACATGTTATTATGCGCACACACACACATTCACAAATAAGTGCTTTTTATTTTATATATCTTTTTTTGTTTCGTTTTGTTTTTTTTGTTGTTGGTTTTTTTTTTAAAGAATATTTACTTATACAGTATTTTGCCTGCATGTGTAGAGAAGAGAGCACCAGATTTCATTATAGATGGTTGTGAGCCACCATGTGGTTTGCTCTGAATTGAACTCAGGACCTTTGGAAGAACAGCCAGCCTTCTTAACCACTGAGCCATCTCTCCAGCCCCAATAAGTCCTTAAAATATTTTAAAAGACTGTATGTACTCTAAGTCTCCTTACACTGGTTGGGTTTATCATGTGCTGCTAGAAAATGAGCTGGTGTTAGGTGATGAGAAGTGCAGGGCCATTTCCAACATGCTGGACTTCATACCACCCAGGAACTCAGTCTCTGGGATCTTCACTTTCTTCAGCTGAGGACACATGAAAATACCCATTTGCAGGGGCATGAACTAAATAATACAGTCTCGTCAGCACCACATTAGCCACACAGCAGTGGCGCCAAGCCAGAGAGAAAGAGGGCATGTTACTGCATTCCCCTAACTGCAGCAAATAGCTTTGATAAACACACACACACACACACACACACACACACACACACACACACACACACCTATATATAAAGGTTTCTTTGGGCTTGCAGTTTTAGAGGTCTCAGTACATGATTATTTACCTTTGTTGTTTCTGAGCTTGTGCTAAGCCACCACATCAAAGCTGGAAGGCAAGAAAGGAGTGGGGAGGGGTGCCAAAGTCCCTCAGGGGCACCTCCTCAATGACTACAAGACCTGATGCTAGATCCCAATGCAAACATCCCAACAGCATCACATCCTGGTGGGTTTTCTCTCTGCCAATATTTCATTTGTTTCATTTTTAAAGGTTATTTATCAATTTAGTTAGTGCATGTTCGGGGAGCACATATGCTTCATGGAGTGCACCCTTGTCCAGCAAGTGTCTTACTAGCTACACTGTCTCCTAGGCACCAAAAGGTAGCATATTTTTAAAAATAATTACTTCCCATTCCTTTTTAAACACACAAATGGTAGAGTACAGGCCCCCATCCCATCACTGAAGGAATGGTGTTTGGACCCCATCCTGAGACTACCTGATTTCCCACATGAAGAAAGTCATTTTTCCAGACAGAGATCTACATTCTCAATTTGCACTGAAAATCACTTTGACAGACAAATTACCCTTGTCTCCCCAGCAAGAAAAACTGAGTTGTCATAGGACACAACACGATCTCCTTTTGTGTGTGGACCAGATGTATCATTTTGAAGCCAAGGATCTGGGAAACAAGGCTCCTGCTAGCAGCCCATGCTGAGACCTTGTCTGTTCCCAGCAGCTCAGCAAAGGCTCAGCAACATGCTGGCTCAACAGCCTGGTCTGCCTGACTCACTGAGACTGTAAACTGATCAGCTGTCTGTGCAGTGGTCACTGCTCTCCTTTCATTTCATACACTCTTTAGCAGTTGTTCAGTAAACCCTTGAGCTAATGTTGCTCTTTTCTGTGTGTTTGCTTGTTTTGGTGCTGAGCAAAACTGTACAAACTGTACAAACTGACGTACAGACTTCACTTTGCTAAGCATGTGTTGTCCCACTGATAAACATCTCCACGCTTAACATCCTATTCTCGATACAGGATGAAATGAGAAGCAATAACACAACTTCTTTCTAGTCACTGGACTGTGTTCATCTTTGAGTCTTTGTATTTTGTGTTCTTGTTCCTGACTGAAGCAGGGGAGGAAGTGGTAGCATCTCGGCAAAGGTCGTATGGTGTCCTTGAGCAAGCAGCCCTTTTAAGAATCTCTTTATGCCACCACGTGATATGAGTGACCTTTGGTTTTGGTGTTGCAGTTTGAATGCAGGGCTGTGTGCTTGTAGGTATATGCTCTACCACTCAGTTTCACTGCCAGCTTATTGGTGACCTTAGAACTGTTTCTCCCTCCCTCCCTTCCACCTTTCTTCCCTCAATTCCTTCTCCCTCCCTCCGTCCCTCCCTCCTTGTCCTTTTCCCTCTCTCGGTCCCTTCTTCTGCCCTTCTCTCCCTCCCTCCCTCCCTTCCTTAATCACTGAGGTCTATCTAAGGAGGCATTCTTGCCCACTGTTTCTGCTATCAGTTGCCTGTAATATGTGGTTCCCCTCTCCACACCCGAAATTCTGCTCTTCTCACCTTGTCCTTATCGTCCTTCATTTGGGAGACAAAGTCTTTCTATGTAAACCAGGCTGGTCTGGTACTTGCATTCCTCCTGTCCCAAATGAGTTTCTCTTCCAAATATCAGGGTTATAGGTCCGTGCCACTTTCTGTTCCTTTTCTTCTCTGTTGATTGTCTAGTAGCTGGAGTATGTGGCAAGGGTGGAGAGGAAACAAAGTGACAGATCGTGTAAGACGCTGCCTTAGTCCAATTTCTATTACTATACAGATACTTGCAGCTGGGAAATAATAAAGAGAAGACTTTAACTGAGCTCAAAGTTTTCACGGCTGATGGTTGATGGTCATGTGGTCCCAACTGACACTGGCTTAGAAAGCCACACATGGGAGGCTGCAGAGTTGTCTCAATGCTTAGGATGCTCTCCTCCCAGAGGACCAAAGTTCAATGCCCAGCTCTCCTAACCTTCAGTAGCTCAGCTTGAAAGGATCTGATGCTGTTCTTCCTAAACAGTGGCTGAACTTTACCCCATGGTCTTTGATGAGTCTACATTTAAGATAGTGGAAGCCAGAGTCACTAACCTTCACCCAACTTCCTCATGGACATCACAGCCCTGTGGTCCCCTCCTCTGGGAAAATCTTATGTAAGTGATTCAGTAGAGAGCACCTCATGGTAATGAACCAAGCTGCCCTCCACTGACTCCAGGATGTCCACTGGCAGATTGTTTTCAGATCTGCACACATTAAAAAAAAATTCATTATGTTCGTGTGTGTGTGTGTGTGTCTGTGTGTGTGTGTGTGTGTGTGTGTGTGTGTGTGTGTGTGTGTGTGTGTGTGTGTGAATGCCATTCTCCCCTCCCACTGTGCGGATCCCAAGGGTTGAACGCAGCTCTTCAGGCTTGGTTGACTTCATCATCTGAGCCATCTCACTAGTTCTGTGCATTTTTGAGAAGACACCCCAGGCACCTGCAAAATCCTGTCCATTGAGGAAACTATCCTGCTCTGCCATTTCTTGTCCTGTAAGTCCTGTGCTGCTCAAGCCCACAGTTCTTCTTAACTTCTCCAAACTAAATTGAAAGGCTCCACCACAAGGGATGATGGGCTGTGCACCACATCTCCCACAGCACCTAGCACTTAACTCTGTGATAGATTATATGAGCTCTGGCAATGATTCCAATCCATGAGGACTGGAAAAACTGTTTCTATACAACAGACTTTTTCCCCATGAAAGCTCCAGCACCATGAAATATATGGAGTCAAGACATGCCAACAACCTTCACACAGTCGTGCTTGGACAAATGGCCACAGAGACTGCATCTTGTTTTTGGTTTTGCGGTGCTGTTAGTTCACAGTCATCTTCCATGGTGCAATTAAATAAGAGCTATCAGAACTATATTCTTGAAAACAGAACTTTATTCTTATTTTGGTTTTTCGTTTTTTCGAGACAGGATTTCTTTGTGTAGCCTTGACTATCCAGGACTTGCTTTGTAGAACAAGCTGACCTCAAACTTACAGCGATCTGCCTGCCTCTGCCTCCCAAATGCTGGGATTAAAAAAAAAATGTCCAGGTATGGTGGCACACACCTTTAATCTCAGCACACAGGAGGCAGAGGCAGGTGGATCTTTGTGAGTTTAAGGCCAGACTCTACTACATAGTGAGTTCCAGGACAGCCAAGGCTAAATGATATAGAGAAATGGAATATTCCTTAATTTGAGTTCGTCTGGCTTTACTTGATGCTTAGACTAGTATTATGGGCTTGGAGGAAGAAGAGAAATAAGTGTCTTTGCTATCTCATCATATCAGGTAGTATCGAACAGCCATGGGATTTCTTGAGGACAACATTTTGCTCTGCTGCCTAGACTGGTTTTGAACAGGTGAGCTTGACCAATCCTCCCACCTCTGCCTCCCAAGTAGCGAGGGCTGCTGGTGTGCACTGCTGTGCCTGGCTACTTGACCTTATTGGTGATGTTAATCTTGACTGCTAAGATTCTCTTGGTTCAGGTGTTGACTGCCAGGTCTCTCCTCTACTCTAGAGCATCCATTTTCCTTTCCATACTCTATTCTTTGGAGCAAGTTACAAATTCAGCCCACACTCTGTTAGAGGATTCAATTCCATCTTCCGGAGGGGGAATTATTTACATATATTATTTAGTATTCTTTATAGGAAAGACCTATCTCTTATTCTCCATTCACCTATTTTGTTAACCTTTTATTTATGTTAGCATAGACTCCTGTATACTTATTTTATACTCCTGTTATTTCATTGTTCACAGTGTTCCACCTTTAGCTGCTAGAGCCTCATTCAAAATACTTCCCTGAGATTCCTTTATTATTATTATTATTATTTTTAACTTTAGGATGGCACTTCCTCAAAATTTGGCACTGTTCAGTGATCTAGGTTCCTCATCTTTTCCTTGTCTTACTACTAGCATGAGACCATATCTTTAAAAGCCTTGGTTTCTTTCACTGGAGAAACAGATTTATAACTAGGATCCAGGCCTGGAGAGACAGCTCAGTGGTTGAGAGCACTGGCTGTTCTTCCAGAGGACCCAGGTTCAATTCCCAGCACTCACATGATAGCTCACAGCTGGCTGTAACTCCAGTACCAAGGGATTTGGCACCACCATGCAGACATGCAAGCAAGTAAAATACCAGTGTGCATAAAAATGAATAAATCTTTAGGAACTGAGATCTGTGTGAGAGTGTATTTATTGAGATTGCCATCATCTGCCTACCAACCTGAGTATACTCTAACTCTATATTAAGTAAACTCACTCACATCTAAGGCTCCAGTTTAAATGTGATCTATGGGCTTTAGTTAGTAATTCCTTTCAACATTATATTACTTTAGTGTATAAATTAATGGATTTCATACGTGTCAATTTACTACACTCATATGCAATCTCTTATTGTTCCCACATGTCCCTTCCTCTTTGCTCCTCCTGCTCATCTTCTTTTCTGCACACTCACCTGCTCTCACATCATGTGTGAAGATATTTATGTGCAGATTCTACATGAGAATAAACAGACTTTCCCCTTTCTCCTATCCTTTGCTCTCTCTGCATTTCCTTCAGATCAGATTTAATTTTCTCACTGCCACAGTATTTCTTCTATTTCCATGTCTTACATATATTATTAAAAACCCACATATGAGACAAAACATGATATTTGTCTGAGTCTGACTTATTTTGCTTAACACGGTGATTTATAGCTCTGTCCACTTTCCAGTGTTTAAGCTGGTTCCATCATTGAGTACGAGGGAAAGAACTGCAAAAGCCGCAGATGTGCAAGAATTTCTGTTTTTCACTAACATTGATTCCTTTGGGTATAGACCCAGGAGTTGTATAACTGGGCCATACAGTGGTTCTTAGATTTGATTTGATTTTATTCTGTTTTGAGATAGGGTCTCACCTGAACTTGCAGCACAAAACAGGCTGTCCTCAAACTGAGAGAAATACTCACCCCTCTGTGTCCCAAGTGCTGGGGCTGCAGGAGTGCAGCACCACATCCTGCTTTGATTTTCGATTCTTAACTTCAATGTTACTGTCATAGAAGCTGCACTCTCTTAAATTCCTACCAATAATGCATTAAATTCCTACCAACGGTTGGGAACTGTTATTTTCTTTTCTTCCTCCCTTTCTTTTAAAATACTTACTTGCTCGGCGAGGTTGCCCATGCCTGTAGTCCCAGCACTCTGGGAGGCAGAGGCAGGTGAATCTCTGTGAGTTCAATGCCAGACTGGTCTACAAAATGAGTCCAGGAGAGCAGAGGCTACACAGAGAAACCCTGTCTCAAAAACAAACAAAAGATATTCATTTACCTTTATTGATTTTAATTTTTGGGACTGGTCTCATATAGCACAAGCCAGCCTTGAGCTTACTATGAAGCCAAGGATGGTTTCCACTTCCACACACCACCACACCTGGCTTTGTTTATTTTCACACCCCCACACCCTACCCCCACCCCCACCTCTCCCTCTAACTTTTCCTTGGGAAATTGATTGTTTTCTTGCTGCTGGCATATCTGACTATAATAAGACGTAGTCTCAATTTGTATTTATTTCCCTATCGGCTAAGGATGTTGTATTATTTTCATATGTTTGTTCTTCTTTGAAAACTATCCAATTCATTTCTTCATTTATTGATCAGATTATTTGTTGTTTATTCTTTAATTCCCTATATAGAAATGTTTCCACTGTCAGATACATCCTCAGCAAAAAATTTGCTTCCATCCTGTGAGCAGTCTTCACTCTGATGGATGCTTTCTTTCCTATAAAGATTTTGTTTCATGTGTATCCATTTGTCAATTGTATACAAATGTGCATGCACACACATACATGCACACACATGCACGCATGCATGCACGCACACAGGCACATTTGAAGAGGCCTGAGGAACCCTCAAGTGTTGTGCTCTACCCCTCCCCATTTTATTCTCTTGAGACAGGCTGACTCAGTGCATGTCAGCTCACTCTTTCAGCTAAGCTGGCTAGCCAATCATCATCTGTGTCTTCCCAAGGCTGTGGTTACAGGTACTGTTGTGAAACTTCTTTCCCTATGGAGACAGAATCAGCCCCTACATCCTCCTCACAAGGTCCCAACAACAAGGTTATTGGGCTTCCTAACCGAGCACAGGAGAGGGCTAACTGGCAGGAGTTTATGTGACTCCCAAAGCAGCCATGCTTAGGAAGTTTCCATTTAGCACGGATGATAGCTTCCTATGGCCACATATATGGAGTCTCATCTCAGTTAGCCTTCTCAAGCCTACACATGCGAGCATCTCCCAAGAGGCCAAGGCAACTTGCAATCAGGGCAGAGTTACATAAAAATGGCTGGGAGAAGTAACTGGAATTTCAGGTGAGGGTTTAGGGACCCTCTCTACCTCCTCTGTGAGGGAATGTCAATGGCCACAGGTGAGGGATTAGGGACCCTCTCTACCTTCTCTATGAGGAAATGTCAATGGCCTCAGGTGAGGGTTTAGTGACCTCTCTACCTGCTCTGTGAGGGAATGTCAATGGCCACAGGTGAGGGTTTAGTGACCCTCTCTACCTCCTCTGTGAGGGAATGTCAATGGCCACAGGTGAGGGATTAGGGACCCTCTCTACCTTCTCTATGAGGAAATGTCAATGGCCACAGGTGAGGGTTTAGTGACCCTCTCTACCTCCTCTGTGAGGGAATGTCAATGGCCACAGGTGAGGGTTTAGTGACCCTCTCTACCTCCTCTGTGAGGGAATGTCAGTGGCCACAGGTGAGGGTTTAGTGACCCTCTCTGCCTCCTCTGTGAGGGAATGTCAATGGCCACAGGTGAGGGTTTAGTGACCTCTCTACCTCCTCTGTGAGGGAATGTCAGTGGCCACAGGTGAGTGTTTAGGGACCTCTCTACCTCCTCTATGAGGGAATGTCAATGGCCACAGGTGAGGGTTTAGTGACCCTCTCTACCTCCTCTGTGAGGGAATGTCAGTGGCCACAGGTGAGGGTTTAAGGACCCTCTCTACCTCCTCTGTGAGGGAATGTCAGTGGCCACAGGTGAGGGTTTAGTGACCTCTCTACCTCCTCTGTGAGGGAATGTCAGTGGCCACAGGTGAGGGTTTAAGGACCCTCTCTACCTCCTCTGTGAGGGAATGTCAGTGGCCACAGGTGAGGGTTTAGTGACCTCTCTACCTCCTCTATGAGGGAATGTCAGTGGCCACAGGTGAGGGTTTAAGGACCCTCTCTACCTCCTCTATGAGGGAATGTCAATGGCCACAGGTGAGGGTTTAGTGACCCTCTCTACCTCCTCTGTGAGGGAATGTCAGTGGCTACAGGTGAGGGTTTAGTGACCTCTCTACCTCCTCTGTGAGGGAATGTCAGTGGCCACAGGTGAGGGTTTAGTGACCCTCTCTACCGCCTCTGTGAGGGAATGTCAGTAGCCACAGGTGAGGGTTTAGTGACCTCTCTACCTCCTCTATGAGGGAATGTCAGTGGCCACAGGTGAGGGTTTAAGGACCTCTCTACCTCCTCTGTGAGGGAATGTCAGTGGCCACAGGTGAGGGTTTAAGGACCCTCTCTATCTTCTCTATGAGGGGATGTCAATGGCCACAGGTGAGGGTTTAGTGACCCTCTCTACCTCCTCTGTGAGGGAATGTCAGTGGCCACAGGTGAGGGTTTAGTGACCCTCTCTACCTCCTCTGTGAGGGAATGTCAGTGGCCATAGGTGAGGGTTTAGTGACCTCTCTACCTCCTCTATGAGGGAATGTCAGTGGCCACAGGTGAGGGTTTAGTGACCTCTCTACCTCCTCTTTGGGGGAATGTCAGTGGCCACAGGTGAGGGTTTAGTGACCTCTCTACCTCCTCTATGAGGGAATGTCAGTGGCCACAGGTGAGGGTTTAGTGACCTCTCTACCTCCTCTTTGGGGGAATGTCAGTGGCCACAGGTGAGGGTTTAGTGACCTCTCTACCTCCTCTGTGAGGGAATGTCAGTGGCCATAGGTGAGGGTTTAGTGACCTCTCTACCTCCTCTATGAGGGAATGTCAGTGGCCACAGGTGAGGGTTTAGTGACCTCTCTACCTCCTCTATGAGGGAATGTCAGTGGCCACAGGTGAGGGTTTAGTGACCTCTCTACCTCCTCTTTGGGGGAATGTCAGTGGCCACAGGTGAGGGTTTAGTGACCCTCTCTACCTCCTCTGTGAGGGAATGTCAGTGGCCACAGGTGAGGGTTTAGTGACCTCTCTACCTCCTCTATGAGGGAATGTCAGTGGCCACAGGTGAGGGTTTAGTGACCTCTCTACCTCCTCTGTGAGGGAATGTCAGTGGCCACAGGTGAGGGTTTAGTGACCTCTCTGCCTCCTCTGTGAGGGAATGTCAATGGCCACAGGTGAGGGTTTAGTGACCTCTCTACCTCCTCTGTGAGGGAATGTCAGTGGCCACAGGTGAGGGTTTAGGGACCTTCTCTACCTCCTCTGTGAGGGAATGTCAGTGGCCACAGGTGAGGGTTTAGTGACCCTCTCCACCTCCTCTATGAGGGAATTTCAGTGGCCACAGGTGAGGGTTTAGTGACCCTCTCTACCTCCTCTGTGAGGGAATGTCAGTGGCCATAGGTGAGGGTTTAGTGACCTCTCTACCTCCTCTATGAGGGAATGTCAGTGGCCACAGGTGAGGGTTTAAGGACCCTCTCTACCTCCTCTGTGAGGGAATGTCAGTGGCCACAGGTGAGGGTTTAGTGACCTCTCTGCCTCCTCTGTGAGGGAATGTCAATGGCCACAGGTGAGGTTTAGTGACCTCTCTACCTCCTCCTGTGAGGAAATGTCAGTGGCCACAGGTGAGGTTTAGGGCCCTTCTCTACCTCATCTGTGAGGAGGAATGTCAGTGCCACAGGTTGAGGTTTAGTGACCCTTCTCCTACCTCCTCTATGAGGGAATGTCAGTGGCCACAGGTGAGGGTTTAGTGACCTCTCTACCTCCTCTGTGAGGGAATGTCAGTGGCCACAGGTGAGGGTTTAGTGACCTCTCTACCTCCTCTGTGAGGGAATGTCAGTGGCCACAAACTTGTTCATGATGGGCTCTGACAAGAAAATGCAGCTAATCTGACCAAGATGCGAGTTGTTTTGCTTAAAGGGCCATAATTCACAACAAATGGAACAATTTTTGTGTAGGTTCTGGGGATTTGACCTCTGATCCTCATTTTTGGGCTAAGATATTCTAGTTAGCCCTACATTTGTCAATTCTTGCCATATACCACTTTTAGAGCAAGAAGAATTTTTTGGTTTTGGCTTTGTTTTTGGTCAGTCATCGTCTATGCCTTTACCTTGAGATGTTTTCTGTGCTGTCCTCTAGCAGTTTCAGCATTTCAGGCCTTACACTAAGGTCTCTGGTTACTTTACATTGATTCGTCTATGGTGAGAGTTACAGACCTAGGCTTGTCCTTCTTTGTGTCCATGCAGCTTTCTCAGCAACATGTATTGTCTTCTCTTCCAAATGTCTGGGCACTGTCAGAAATCAGGTGGCTGTGACTACATGGATTTATTTCTTGGATCTATATCCTGTTGCACTGGTCTATGCATCTGTTTTTGGGCCACTACCATGCAGGTTTTGTTTCTCTGACTCTGTAGCATAGTTGGAGATCAGGTATTGGGATAGCTATGGCTTTCATCATAGAAATTAGTCTCTAGTTTTGGGGTGGGGGTTGTTTTAGTTCTTCTGTGGTGCTCTGTTAGGTGGCATTTATTGAGTCCATCTGTATGTCTGATATTGTTTGGTTTGTGGTTCTGCTCTTTTGTCGTGTTGTTTGTTTGTTTGTTTGTTTGTTTGTTTGAGACAGGGTTTCTCTGTGTAGCCCTGGCTGTCCTGGACTTGCTTTGTAGACCAGGCTGGCCTCAAACTCACAGCGATCCTCTTGCCTCTGCTTCCCACATGCTGGGATTACAGGCATGCACCACTATGCCCAGCTGTGCTTCTGTTCTTACAACACTTTTTCTCCTAGTCTATCTGAGTGGTCCTGTGGATTGAGTCATCGAGATTAAGCTGCTGGGACTGGAGAGAAGGCTCAGCTGTTAAGAGAGCCAGGTGGTGTGGTATATATCTTTAATTCTGGCACTTGGGAGGCTGAGGCAGGCAGATTTCTGTAAGTTCGAGGCCAGCCTTGTCTACAGAGCGAGTTCCAGAAATTGGAGAGATTTGTCTTGATCCTCTAAACTTGGGGTCTCTTAGGTAAGGAAGGGAAATGCAGAGGGAATCTGTGTCAGTTGTCCATGGATGCTGTTCTTCCTTTAGGAGAGTCTCTTCTCTCTGTGGGGATCACGAGCTTCAGTTGGCCAGTTAGCTTTGCTTTTTTTGTTTAGAATATATATATATATATATATTCCCATTTTAAAAAATGGAATGAAAAAGACCAGGGTATCATTTCTATATGAATAAATAACATACAAGGCTGTTTTTACAGGCATATATTAATATGCTCATTATAGATGAATGTGTTTAAGGAAGGAGTAATGATAAAGAATTTATTTCTAACACTGACAACGAAATCCAAGGACTTGTGCATGTTGGCTGAGCACACTACCATGGAGCACAAATCAGCCTAAAAACGGTTAACTGAGAGGAAGAAGTCAGCCTGAAGGTCATTAACCAAGAACTTCTTTAGGACAATTCTTACAGTGTCTATCCTTGCACAGTGGAGAAGGTCACAGACTTGGGACATACCTATCTATGTCAATACCCAGCTAGCTGTCCTGCCTATATCTACTTTAGGTATTCCTCTTAGCTGCAGTGCCTTAGAACGTCTGGACAACTGAGAATTTCTGGCTTTGTATGAGCATCCCATCCCTGGGCAAACTAGAAGATAATATAGATGACAAAACTTTATCATTGTTTAATATTAAAGAATTCTAACACTTTAAAAATCATTAGTAGAATCACCTGGCCAATCAAACACTTTTTACTATGTAACTTTCCACTCAGAAGGTAGAATGGCAAACTGGGTTCCACTATGAGGACAAATAAATTTTTATTAGTTTTTACAAATATATTTATATTATTATACATACATAAAATAAAATACATAGAGCAAGAAGAACCACAAAATAATCAGGAATTATATTAATGTCACATTCATAGTGTTTTGGCTATTTGTATTTGGCAACCTTGAAGAAAACATTTCCTATTTCTTATCTTGGTGTGTCTAAAATTCTGAATGTAAATCAGTATCTATCATATTTCATCTCTATCAACTTTTAATATCTATCTACATCTAAAAACATTTTAACCCCTAACCAACTAGGCTTAACTGTAAAACTAACCTATTTGATATTCAAACCCATCAGAGACTTGAGAAGGAATAAAAGTAACTACTTGAGTAGACAGGAAGTGCAGGTTAGCAGCTTCTAAACTGAAAAAAAAAAACAACAAAAACAACAAAAAAACAAAAACGACAGAGACAGTTTGCTGTCAGAACAGTCACCCAAAGCTCTCTATAAGGATGGAGGATCATCTTCAGCCTTCTGGCCCAATATATCTTTCAGCCTCTTCCATGGAGTGGAACTTTAACTGTAGGAATTTTATTACTCAGGCAGAGGGAAATAACATGGCCAGCATACCTTGTATCTAACACTCACATCTTGGGAAACATAGACTTCCTGTTAACATAGCATCTCTACAGGGAATTTGCCTCATTTTAGAGACACCAAATTAAAAGCACTCAGCCTCAGAGGCAATCAGTCATACATGTGTTATCATTCTGCTCCCAGGCCTGTGTCTTGGCTATGAGGATTCTTTTTTAAGAAATGATTTATTTGTTTTTGTTTCATGTGAACTCGTGTTTTGCCTACATGTAATTCTGTATGAAGGTGTCAGATCTTTTAAAGTTACAAACAGCTGTGAGCTGAGGCCAAACACTGGTCCTCTGGAAGAGAAGACAATGCTCTCAACTGCTGAGCCTCCTCTCCAGCCCCTTCACACAAAGCCAAAGACAAGCTTTCATTTGTTTGGTAGCCTACTGTGTCTCATATTGGTTAGAAAGACACAAAAACAAGAAAATAAGAATTTTGTTTAAAGCTAGTGAAATATTTGAATAATTTCTGAAAAGCATTGTTTATAACAGAGAGAGAAAAAAAGACAGAGAGAGACAGGCAGACAGACAGAGACAGAGATAGACAGAGAGACAGACAGAGAGAGAGAGAGACAGAGAGAGAGAGAGACAGAGAGAGACAGAGACAGAGATAGACAGAGAGAGAGAGAGAGAGACAGAGAGAGACAGAGACAGAGAGAGACAGAGAGAGACAGAGACAGAGAGAACTGGGCATGGTACCAAGGGCCTTGTCTACTTTAGACACACTCTACCACAGAGCCACAGTCCCAGATCATAGAGAGAGAGAGAGAGACAGAGAGAGACAGAGACAGAGATAGACAGAGAGAGAGAGAGAGAGAGAGAGACAGAGAGAGACAGAGACAGAGAGAACTGGGCATGGTACCAAGGGCCTTGTCTACTGTAGACACACTCCACCACAGAGCCACAGTCCCAGATCATTATACCACACTGCTACTCACTTTGCCCCTACGGGTTTAAAGCAGGTTACAATCTGATGACACACGCAGAAGAGGATATTTTGATTAAGTCCACACTTGATGGCATGACGCCCTGGTTGCTCCGCTGTCCGTTCTTCAGGTTTCTGGGCAAAGGGAGGTGGTCTTCTGCATGAATTACCCTTCCCTGTCAGACTAGCCCACTCTGGACAAAAGATGATGCAGGCTGGCTCAGGCCATGGAGCTTGTAGTTGTTGGTTACAGAGTGATAAACAATTGAACATATTCCATTGCTTTGTGCAAATCTCCGTTTTCAGATTCTTGGGAGCAATATAAGTATCACTTGAGTCAGGGAGAAAGAGGATCAGAACTTAGGGAGAGATGGGGTGCAAAAGCAGGGAGATGGAAGAGAAATGGCCGTCTGTTCTGAGACCCCCCAGATCCTTGCATTGGACCTTTACATACAGCGACACTGTTGGAAGGAAGCTTGTTACCATCATGGAATCACATAGAATTGCAGTGAATATTTTAGAATTTTGTTTTCTTTTAAAAATGCAGAAAGATTATTTGTTTTTATTCTAATCTCACGTGTGGGGATGAGGGGCTGCTTTACAGCAGCTGCCTATGACTTGCCTTGTGCTCTGCCAGGGCCTTGGTTTTGCCAACTGCAGATAGTGTCTGCTGGTGTGTGACGTTGGGAAGTCATGGGAACTTTTCAGAAGATACATAAAATCATAGGTGTGTGGCTGGTTGGTGGTTTGATGCTGTTGGTTGTGGCATGCTAAGTAGTTATGCTGCTCAAAGAAGAAATAATAAGAATAAATTAGATATCTTAATGGCAAAGGTCAAACTTCCCCCAAGGAATTCAAAGCCTCGGAGTCATCAGGAAGAAGTCTAAAAGGATCTATGCTCCCTTTTCCCTCTATCCTCTTTCTCCTACCTAGTGTGGGAAGGTTGGAAGGGATGGGGTGTTGTACGAGGTAGGAACAAGAATTCAATACAATAGACAAAAAATTCAGCTGCGTATTGATGCCTTTAAACTTCAGCTATTCTAAGCCACACAGACCACAAACCTGGAAATGGGAACTTGGGCTCTCTGATATGGGTCAGATATTGTACATCATTACAACTTCTAATTGATCTAAGTTGAAAGAAGATTACTGTAAGCTCTTTCCCCTCCGTTCCAGGATGGGATGTGGACAGTTACAATGGGAAAATACCCTGTTAGGCATCCCAGTCTATGCAAGTCCAGCCCAAGGAGGCCAATCTTGTCAGGGTACTGATAAATATTACTGTGACACTTGGAGCTGTGTAATTATTGCCCCTGTCACCAAATGCCCAACAAAGAAGTTCTTACCATCTCTCCCAACCCCCTAAGACCAAGACTGATGCTAGTTGCAAAAGGCTGCAAAAAAATTCAAGGCCCAACTACACTGTGAGTCTTATTCCTTGGGGGTACAAACAATGAATTCTGTAAAAGATCTGTGTAGGATGTCCTGTACAATATAGGTTTTGGAGGTTGCACCTTGATTGCTGACATGGCAGGACATCACTAGGCCTGTGCCCTAACTTTCTTCCACCTCTACGTCAGAAAATATACAACATGAGCTGGAAGAAGCCACAGGCTGAATGAGAGCCACCTGCAGACAGAGCTGCTGCCGCAGGAGCACTAAGTGCGCCAGCCAAGTGAGCCACAATTGCATCTTATCCCAGCAACATGGCGTTCCTGGGGGCGATTTTCGTCATTGGCTTTGGTTTCCTATGTGTGAACAGGCCCTGAATTTGTCTGGCCAGTGACCCAGCAAGGCTTTTCCTTCTCTGACAGCACACTTGAGAGGACTGAGGAGGCAAAGGAAGCAGCAGAGAACTGGAACTCCTGACACTCCTGACACTCTCCACTCTAGGATCAAGGCCTCCTCAGAACAAGGTGTGTCCTTGTAGCTGTGACTAAACAGTGATGCAAATATCAACCTTGCTGCAGCTGGTCCATTCTCAGTGTGATCCATGTGTCTGTTGGCTCTCTATTTCTGGAGTAAAGCAAACATCAAAAAGAACCACAAGATAAAAAAATGTGAAAGAGAGACCCCTACCACCATGTATTACTCAGAACCATGATATCCACCAGCAAGTGGCTCCAGTGAGGGGCACATCATGGAGGGAGGACATGTTTCTGCCCATAGTTACTCGGTCAGTTTAGTGCTCAGACATTCTGTAGGCTCACTGAATCCTCAGCCCTTCACATGTGGGGGGAAATCTGTCCAGGGAGACTGTGTTGCTGCCACAATGCTGTCCAGACAGACCACACCAAAACCATCTTATAGTCAAGACAATCCAGTGCTGAAGCTACTCCATGACATGCCCGTGTGATGCACATGTGCTGCTGCAGCTAGTGCTCTACAGGGATGGCAGTCCCTTGCCAGCCATGTTAGTCATTTGTTATTCCATAAGGAAACTGACTGTGAGCTCTCCAGTTTCACAGTCTAGATTGAACTAAACGATCCTGAGAAAGGATTCAGAGAGGATGTCAATTGACCTTTGATGTCTTTGGACAGCAGATGTTCCCCCATGTACTCTGTTGGTTTTGAATAAGCACACAGACAGCTGTTGGCTAAAAGATTATATAGTGCTCAACATGTTATAGGATTAGCACTGGGAGGACTTGACCTACAAAGCCCAAAAGTGGTATCTCTACCCTTGTCTTGAAAAGGTTATTACAATCCGTGGCTACTTTCTACTATGTATACAAGGCAGACCACAGTGTGTAGGTCAGTGCCAGGAAATCTACTTCAAGAATGATGCTTAGCTTAATTTTGTTTGATTGTTTGTTTGGGTCTCTTGGTTTGTTTTGAGGTTTTGTTATTTTTTCTTCTTTCCTTTGTTCTTGTCTTTGATTTGAGATTTTGCTAAGGTTATACATTGTATTTGCTGAATACACTTTTTAATACCCCATTCAGCGCAATACCTACCTCTTTGAATAAAAAAACTATTTCCTACTATTCACTGTTACATCCCCAGATGTACTCAGATGTGGTGCCAGAGTTCAGCCCTTGCAGGTTCAAGGAGCCTGAGGACAGTGACGTGGCCGCTGTGTGATGAAGGAGATCGCCGCCAACCTGCCATTGAGGAGAGGGCTCCAAGTGGCTCAAGCCTCTCTGCTTCTATTTCACTCCAGCGTTACAAAGCACACACCTTCTGTTTTACTGAAGCATTTAGAGCCCCCTGTGAAAGTGTCTCTGACCCACAAAGTGGTCAGGACCCACTGGTTGACAACCACTGCTCCAGTGTCACACGCAGTCTAGGGATAGATCTGCTCTGTGCTGAAGAATGAGTTCAATACCCGGGTCCTACACAGTAGAAGGAGAAACCTGACTCCTGCCAGACGTCCTCTGACCTACACACACACCACACACACACGCACACACGCACGCACACACACACACCACACACACACACACACACACACAGCACATACCTTCTGCTTTACTGAAGCATTTAGAGCCCCCTGTGAAGGTGTCTTTGACCCACAAAGTGGTCAGGACCTGCTGGTTGACAACCACTGCTCCAGTGTCACACGCAGTCTAGGGATAGATCTGCTCTGTGCTGAAGAATGAGTTCAATACCCGGGACCTACACAGTAGAAGGAGAAACCTGACTCCTGCCAGACGTCCTCTGACCTACACACACACACCACACACACACACACGCACACATACACACACACACACACGCACACACACACACGCACACACACACACACACACACACACAAATGTGGTTTATTTAAGGGGATTAACGCACTTGTCAGCAAACGTGAGGATCCAAGTTTGATCACCACAACCCAAGTGGTAGGAGGACTGACTTCCCATAAATTGTCCTCTGATTTCCATACACTCATATTAACACATATAGCTACATGCACACAAAACAAATGAATGTAATTAAAAATAAATAAATAAATGATTTTTCAAATTATCTTTTCTTGGCCAAGTAAGAAAGCACCAATGTCAATTTTCTAAGAATACATTACTCAGAATCAAGTAGCTTTAAAAGCCACAAAATGATCCATATAACTATTAAGACATTTAAATGTTGACATTCTCGCCAAGTGCAGTTGTGTAGGTCTTTAATCCCAGCACTTGGGAGGCAGAGGCAGGCGGATCTCTCTGAGTTCAAGGACAGCCTGGTCTACAAAGTGAGTCCAGGACAGCCAAGGCTACATAGAGAAACACTGTCTCAAACAAACAAACAAAAAAAGGTTGACATTCTCAGTTGAGAAGCCCAGACTCACTTTTGTCTTAGGATTACAAAGCTCACCTGTGCACCTCTACCTCTCTTTCTCTTGCCTGTTACCCTTGTATGTGTATCTGTGTTTCATCAGGCCTGGAGTCCAAACCCCAGGATCCTTCAAACACCTGTAAATACAGATTCCAGGAACCACACACCCTCTTCTTAGGCAGAAATAGTAAAAAAAAACTCCCAGTAATCAGGAGGAACAAAAATTTAAAAATTATATGACAAAAAATGCAAAACTTTGTCCTTTTAAAATGTAACTCACAGCACTCGGGAGGCAGAGGCAGGTGGATCACTATGAGTTCGAGGCCAGCCTGGTCTACAGCAAAGGCTACACAGAGAAACCCTGTCTTGAAAACAAACAAACAAAACCAAAAAACCAAAACAAAACAACAAAAAAAGGAGCTCACAAAAGAGTTAGGACCCTGGGTCATGAATGAAGGGGACTTAAAACTCACGGTTCCTTTTGTACCAGTAACCTAACAAAGTACTGTCACCTCTCCACACACTTTATATGCTGCTTCTGAATATCAAGTTAGAAACCACTCAGCAAAGGGCCCTGGACCACAGTCCATACACTTACCAATTACATTATATTTTGTAACAAATGTTAAAAAAACAAGTGATATTCCATATTTGTTTTTATGTTAAAGGGCTTAGAATCCTATGACTTAAAGTTAAGCCTGAGCTATAAAAGGAACTACAAAAAGCCTTTTTGCCAAGTACAAATGCTAAGTAAAAATATCTAGTGTTATACAAGTAGAGTACCATAGGCAGAATCTTAAGTTTATAAGAATAACTCAAGATGCATTAGCTCAGAGTACCTAGTAGTACATGGCAGGGCCTCATTTCCAAAACACTAAAAGGAAAACCAAAAAACCAAGACATTCAAAACAAAACAAATTGGAGAGACAACAGTAGTTTTGTAGACTATTAGTAGGTTGCTTTAAGTTCCAACTAGAGAAACAAAATACAACATGTAGGGAAGACTCCTTGTGAGAGACGGCAGAAAACATCACACTAACGATGGTAAAACATCTCTCCTTCATAAACTACCAGAAACAGTCTTCCGTGAGATCTTCAAGGATTTTCCTGTCTGAAAAGAAGAAGCCCACTGTCTGTCCCCCACAGTTCTTCCATCACCACAGTCATATTTCCAGTGGAACTTCAAAGCAAAGGCTATGAAAGCCACTGTGGTGGGTGGTGGTAGGGACAATCACTTAGCATCAGCTTTAGATTGAAAAATAAAAAATCAACCTCACGTACACATTAAGGCTACAGAGAGGCCACCATCCTCAGTGGCTTATTTTTTATTTTATTCCAGACATACAGAGAAACTATTTTAAAAGTCAAATAAACTTTAATAACAAAATTTCATTCAAAAAACTAAATATAAAAACTAATTTGACTTTATCCCATGCCAATAATAAAAAATGTTTTTGAAGCCAGGCAACGGTGGTGCAGGCCTTTAATCCCAGCACACAGGAGACAGAGGCAGGTGGATCTCTTAAGTTTGAGGCTAGTCTGGTCTACAGACTGGGCCAGGGCAGCCAAGGATACAGGAGGAACCCTATCTCCTAAAAACAAAAACAAAAAATGTTATTATGTGAAATAAAATTTTTAAGTTTTTTTCTTTTTTTGCTCTTTTTTTTTTTTAGGGCTGGGGAGAAGGCTCAGCACGTGAAGTGCCCACTTTGCAAGCAGGAGGACCTGAATTCAGACCCTGAGCCACATAACATCTGTGCAGCACTGCACACTTCTTTCCAACTCTGCACATTGGGGTGGTAAGAGCCAGCCAGCCTACTCACAATGGCAGTCTCCATGTTCAGTGGGATTATGACTCAAAAGCTAAGGTGGAGAGCAACTGGAAGACATCAGGCATAGACCTCTGGCCTCCACACAAAGTATAGAAAACTCACACCTATGCACTTTGACATGTATTCAATTGCTCACTGTAATGTTGTAAGCTAGATAATACTGTAATCACCATGTACAGCTGAATAAAATGAGGCAACAAAAGTCGTTAACTGTTCCCGACCCGCGGGTTCAGTTATTCGTGGAGTGGCGAGGAGGGTCACGACCTGTGAATAAAGAATGGACGAGAACAGAGACATGGGCCCAGGAAAAACTTGCTTATCGAGGGCCGTTTATTATAAGGGGGTATCCAAATTTATAATAAGCTTCTGAAAGGGCGGGGGTGAGAAGGAATGCAGTGGAAAGTTACAAAATCTTCTGGGCCAGGCCAAAGGACAGCAGGTGTGGAGTGGGGCGACTATACAGAAGTCTTGATACACCGAATGTTCTCTTTCTCAAGGTCAGGCTGGATCTTTGTGGTAGCCAGGCAGAATAATTATCTCAAGTATTCAGACAGCTGTGGCTTTCAGCCAGCAGGGCCTCTCAGCCACTGGGGCAGGTCAGGCAAGGTCCTATGGCTCTTGACAGTTAACCTGTGCAGGGCCCTGCCCTCAGTAAATGGCAGCACACAAGATCTTGACTGAAGTTGTCAAATATTCAAATCAATTACAGCATTCATTTAGTTAACAATTTTTACTAAGAGTCTATTAGGTACCAGGCACAGCTAGGAATAAATTTAGGAATAAATCTAATAAGATCTCTATCCTATAGCTAGGAAGAGAGAACACGTGTAAAGTGTATCTGATAATATATGTGACGGAGAAAAAGAACAAAACAAAAGAGTTAAATTTAATTTAATGCAGCACCCACGCTGCTTGTCTAGGCTACAACGAGGGTCTGCGGATCGAAAAGACAACACAACAATGGGTCACTTCGTGCTAAGAGAATGCCGTTTATTGGGAGTAACAGAACTGATTATATAGGGGAGGGAACCAGCAACTCAACAGCACTGTGGAAAGTCACCAAGAGGGAGCAAAACAAGGGCCAAACAATGAGACTCAAAACAAGGAAAATGAAGGCAATCAGCAGACCACAATGTTTCAACTGCAGACAAAAACAAGTAAAGTTTCAACTGCAGACAAAAACAGGTAATGGTCAGTACCAGCACAGCGGCAGTTCCCCACAGGTCCCTTTTCTGTATATAAAATGAGCTCCTGCCATAGGTCGTCCGGGATGTCAATGTATGTCTTACCCGTGATGGGAGAGCCCATGTATGTCATGAACTTCCTGTCTTAGGTTGATCATACATCCCCCGGATCTTACCCGTCATTGAAGACTCACTTATCCAGATTTGGGAAGTGGGATTGTCCATAACTAGGGACAAGACTGCTTGCTTTAGCCTGAATTGTTAAGCAGTGTGTCTATGCGTGGAGTTGACACAGAAGCATAAGGGAGAAACCCCCTATGCCACAAGCCATAATACCAAGGGCCAAAGTTCCATCCCACTCCTTCATCATGTAGACAAAAGTCTGCAATCCTTGCAAAAATGTGCCTCCCATAATAGGGGGAATCTGAGTCTTGTTAATTTTAACAATTTGGGAAGCCAATTGCCCTGTATAATTTGTAAAATTTTCCTTCCAAGGTCTGGCCAAATATTGATTGAGTGTGCGAAGGTGACAGGAAGCGTGAGTGGCTGGAACAGGGGTGACATGAGTATGGGGGTACACAGGGGAGCAAGTAACCATGTGCATGTCCCACAGCACATCAAACTGCTCCTGCAACAATGCAGTTTGCTGATTCAAATTCAAAATGCCATACTGTATCATGGAATTCAAATGTTTCTGAGTAGCCAAAGCATTGGAAGCTTCCCTTGACAACTTATCCACGGTGTTGACAACAGTTACTGACTGAGAAATGGCAAGCACAACAGCTGCGGTGATACCAAAGTCTCGTTTCAAGGTAAAGGCACAATCCCAGGGACTCGAACAAAAACAGCTGTTTCTTCATTAGTCCAACAGCTGCAGGGATGGCATGTCTGTGGGGAGCAATTACTTCTCTGTGAATCCTTTGGTATCGCTGCCTTCTCCTTGCTGAGGTTGGTACTCAACTTTTGCAGCCATACTGTGCTGTGGATTCCCACTGGCATGAATAAGGGTGGGTTTTTCACCAATGCCCATACATTCTCCTGTCGGCTGAAAAGAGGAAGCAGCCACAGGATGCACACAACACTCAGGAACCCAAATAGGCGATTCATGGTCCTGCGGAAATATGCAAGCAGACCCTCAGGCCCAGACCAACAGAGGTCTGCGCCATTCAATTTTCCAGTGGCTAGATAGTTCCACCGGGCCATACCTTTACGTTGTACAGGGGCCCTCCAATGCTTATCAGCAGTAGAATGGCCTGAGGGATCGACAGTCAAAAAGTTCGAAATATATAGAAATATGGACTAAATAAGAATGAGGGGAGGAAAGGTGCCCCCTTTCTTTACTTTTAACTAGATAGGCCTGAAGAGTACGACGGGCTCTTTCCACAAGGGCTTGGCCTTGTGGCTTGTAGGGAATTCCAGTTTTAAAAATAATGTCATAATTATTACAAAAGGCTTGGAATCCTGAACTGGTATATGCAGGTCCACTATCTGTTTTGTACTGCTTTGGAGCACCCATGTAGGCTAATGCCTGTAGACAATGAGCCTTAACATCCTTCAACTTTTCACCCAAATGGGCAGAAGCACAGATAAAGTGGGAAAAGGTGTCAACAGAAGAATGTACATATTGAAGCTTCCCGAAACTCGGAATATGGGTAACATCCATTTGCCAAATGGGATTGGGCATAACACCTTTTGGATTATCTGTTTGAAGAGAGGGTAGAAACTGCACAGGAGGGGCAATTTTTAACAATTTGAATGGCTTAGTCTCTGGTAATGGAAACATGAAATTTTAAGGAACCAGCACTTAAATGGAAGCGAGAATGTAAGGTACATGCCCCATGAAAATTATTTCCTAAAGAATGATCTGCAGCAAGACTTATGGTCACTCGTGTATATGCATCAGCCAGGTTCTTTCCAGCACTCAGGGGTCCAGGAAGATTAGTATGGGCCCTGAGGTGGCCAAGAAACAAAGGCTCAGTGCTTGACCAATTGAGCCCCTGAAGGTGTAACAAACTATCATGTACTGTGGATAGGGGGGCTATATAGGCTTCAGTTTCCAAAGGAGGAACTATTTGGGTAACATATTGACTATCTGAATAAATATTTAAAGGCAGAGAAGGAAAAAGTTGAAGGGTGGTAATTACAGCAATTAATTCTGTAACTTGGGCAAGGCGAGAGGGAACTTGTACCTGCTTAACTATGGACCTGGACACAACCACACCAAGACTTTAGAGGTGCCAGCAGTAAAATCCATCTGAGCCCCAGGAAGGAGAAATGACACACAACCTGAGGAAAAATAATAGAATGAAATTTTTAAAAAATCAACCAACTTATTAGGATAATGAGTATCAAAATTGCAGGTCGTGGAGGATAAAAATGCGGCCCAATCATCATTAGAATTTTGCAGCCATGTCAATTGTGAAGCAGTCAGGGGTGAGATAATCAAATTGGGTGCCTTAAGCAAGAGTGAAATAATAGCCAGAGGGTAAGAGAGTACCACTTTAGCCAGTGAGGCTTGAGTGTGAACCCATAAAATAGGGGCAGTTTGCTTAAAAAAACCCCTGTGGGACTGTGGGAAGTACAGAAAACAAGAAGCAACAAAGTTTTATTATGATGCACATAAGTGACATGTGCAGTGGACAAGGCCTTTTGGAGCAACTGTAAGCATTCTCGCCCCTGCGGGTAAGGTGCCTAGGAGAGGTTGGACTAGACTCCTCTGTCAGAATGTCAAAAAGGGGTTTTAACTGCCCTGTTGTTAATCCTAAACTGGGGCGTATCCAATTAATATTCCCCAACAGTTTCTGAAAGTCATTGAACGTCCACAGACTGTCAAGGCGAAGAGTAATTTTTTGTGGTTTAACACCATTATGAAGTAAATGGTGGCCTAAATACTGATAAGGAAATTGTTTCTGAACTTTCTCAGGTGCTATCTGAAGTCCATGTGCTCCTAGGACATTCTGAAGATCTCCAAAAGCCTGTAATAATTCATTCTCTTGGGGGGCTGCCAAAAGCATGTCATCCATATAATGGACAATATATAAGTCAGGGTACTTTCTACAGATAGGATCAATAGCAGCTACCACATAGTACTGGCAAATCGTGGGGCTGTTAGCCATACCCTGGGGCAGCACGGTCCACGGGTACTTCTGATAGGGCCACCTTAAATTTGTAGATGGCACGATAAATGCAAAGCGGGGACAATCATTAGGATGCAAAGGAATGGGAAAAAAACAATCTTTTAACTCAATAACCAACATATGCCAATTCTTAGGAATAGCCATAGGGATGGGCAATCCGGGTTGAGTGGCTCCCATAACTACCATGGTTTTATTAACCACCCGTAGGTCCTGCAAAAGTCTCCATTCACCAGATTTCTTTTTTATTACAAAAAAAGGAGTGTTCCACGGGGAAGTAGATGGCTGTATACGACCTGCACCCAGTTGCTCATTGACAAGTATCTTGGCAGCCTTCAATTTTTCTTTAGAAAGGGGCCATTGCTCAGTCCACACAGGATCATCACTCTTCCAGGAAATAGCAGTTGGTACTATGGGAGACTGCCTTACAATGGTCCCTAGAGAAAATTTCCCAAACCCCATCTATCCAATGACTGCCGAGCTGAGTCAAGGTCATCGGATATTGGAAAATTGCGTCCCTGTAAGTGCTTTCCCAAACCCTGCCCTGGACAGGATTCCTGGTCTGCAAGCATTCTTTGCACAGGCTGCGTAGTCAACACAGGCCCCATACCCACCAGAATATCCCTTCCCCATAGACTTACAGGAATACTAGGCAGCACATATGGTTGGAAAGTCCTGGAGTGGCCTTCGTCATCCCTCAATGTTAAAATCTTAGAACTCCGCATAGGGGCTCTTGCTGTGCCCACACCTTGAAGTTGAGTGCTGGTAGCTTGCGAAGGCCAAGCTGTTGGCCAGCGAGTCTGGGCAGTAACGGAGGAATCCACTCCAGTACCAAGCAAACCCTGACTTCCTACTATTTATAGCAAAGGTTAACATGGGTCGATCACCTAAGGTGAAACCCAGCAAGCAAGAAGTCCAGTGGATCCAAACCCTTCATGTCACCTGGATGATTTAAAAAAGGGATTGTTGGTCTTAACTTTAGGGACATGCACAAGCCAAGCAATACGGGCGCCCTGGGAAATGACAGTAACCCCTTTATGCTTCAAGCATCATTTTAATCTCCCCCACACTATCTTCATCAATTATCCCAGGAATCTCCCATACCCCTTTCATGACAGCACCCTGAGGAAGGGGCCCAGGACTCCCGTACCTATAGCCTGGGGTCCCATTTGTGGAGTTAGTATGACTTGGGAGGAGGCACAGAGGTCCAATCCGGCGCTCCCTGGGGTGCCCCAGACAGAAAGGGATTTCTTTGCAGGACAAATTGGATAGAAGGCGTGACTGCTACAAGAGTCCACCACAGAGAACACTCACTGAGTATCTCCTGCTCCATCTCCTGCACTCCAGGCCCTGTTCAGTACACTGCTACAGGAGTCCACCACAGAAAACCCTCTCTGAGTATCTCCTGCTCCATCTCCTGCACTCCAGGTCCTGTTCAGTACACTACTACATGAGTTCACCTCAGAGAACACTCACTGAGTATCTCCTGCTCCATCTCCTGCTCTCCAGGCCCTGTTCAGTACACTGCTACAGGAGTCCACCACAGAGAACACTCACTGAGTATCTCCTGCTCCATCTCCTGCACACCAGGCTCTGTTCAGTACACTGCTACAGGAGTCCACCACAGAGAACACTCTCTGAGTATCTCCTGCTCCATCTCCTGCACTCCAGGTCCTGTTCAGTACACTGCTACAGGAGTCCACCACAGAGAACACTCTCTGAGTATCTCCTGCTCCATCTCCTGCACACCAGGCCCTGTTCAGTACACTGCTACAGGAGTCCACCACAGAGAACACTCTCTGAGTATCTCCTGCTCCATCTCCTGCACTCCAGGCCCTGTTCAGTACACTGCTACAGGAGTCCACCACAGAGAACACTCACTGAGTATCTCCTGCTCCATCTCCTGCACACCAGGCCCTGTTCAGTACACTGCTACAGGAGTCCACCACAGAGAACACTCACTGAGTATCTCCTGCTCCATCTCCTGCACACCAGGCCCTGTTCAGTACACTGCTACAGGAGTCCACCACAGAGAACACTCACTGAGTACCTGCTCTAGACTCAGTCTCATCAAACGCCTTTCACTTAAGAACCAGTTCATCAGTTGGCTACCCAAGCTGGAAAATGGTGTCTTCAAGCTATGGATGAAAAGCGTGTCCTAGGTCACACAACTAGCAGAGACACAATTCAAACCCACATCTAAACGCCTTGATCCTTCCACCTCAGAAGCCATTAAAGACGGTGCTTGACTATTAAATAGAAGTACAGGCAGTCACTGGAACTTAGTAACAGTGACAGGTTGTTGAGAACAGTGTTTTGGTTGTTTTTCCTATTCAGAATCTTACTTTTCAGTTGGGGTTAAGGTTACGGAGTTACATATTTAATGTACATTAAGTCTGAAAATTTGTATGTTTCTTCCTGAGAATACATAGGAATTCATCTTAAAAGTGATTCCCATATTTTTAAAGATGAATAGGCATTATTTACCACAAAAAGGAGTAAAGTTTCATGATAGATACACGACCTACAAAACACAAAGAAGAAAATAGTAATTAAAGAAAAATGACAAATAACTAGCTAAGCAGTGCCCAAGTGGCCCTGGATTGAGAGCTTCAGGGGAGCTTCCATGTGTCCAGCACAAACAGCACCAGGAGGGCAGGAAGGGATTCTAGCAGCATTTGCCTGGGCACAGCCCTGCCAATGTGGGAACTTAGGAAGGCCCCTCGAAGGTAACATTAAGCAGAGCTAATGTGCAGTTACTCACCTAAAGGAGGAACTGACATTCTTGAGAACTGGATGAACCAGAGACCAGGCAGACAATAGAAAATTTCTTAAATAATCCTTAATAGTTAGAAAATCTTGGAAAAAGAGTAAAAAATCCTGATTAGACATGTATCACCTGTAGTGTTTTTTTTTAATTAATTTATTCCTGTTACATCTCAATGTTTATCCCATCCCTTGTATCCTCCCATTCTTCCCTCCCTCCCATTTTCCCCTTATTCCCCTCCCCTATGACTGTTCCTGAGGGGGATTACCTCCCCCTGTAAATGCTCATAGGGTATCAAGTCTCTTCTTGGCAACCTGCTGTCCTTCCTCTGAGTGCCACCAGGTCTCCTCCTCCAGGGGACATGGTCAAATGTGAGGCACCAGAGTAAGTGAGAAAGTCATATCCTACTCTCCACTCAACTATGGAGAATGTTCTGACCATTGGGTAGATCTGGGTAGGGGTTTAAAGTTTACCACCTATATTGTCCTTGGCTGGTGCCTTAGTTTGAGCCACCTGTAGTGTTTTATTGAAAACCCGCTACTACAGGAAGGTACCGGCTTCCCAAACCAGGGATAGGAAGGAAGAGCCTCCAAACACAGACAAGTGCTCCTCTCCATCTCCCTCCCGACACTTGGGGACAGGTGTACTGTATGTGCAGGGGACAGATAAGTAACAAGGAAAAAGGAGTGAGGAAGACACTGCCTCTGGGATGCCTGAGAACATGGGAGGGGTAGAAGCCTGAACCGGGTACCAGCGGCGAGGAGGCCGGAGAGCGCGCCAGCGCCCCTGCCACATGCTGCACACGCGGGTGGACGGATGGCCTGACCAACGCTGGGCGCAGGAGGCCGGAGGGAGCTAGGACTCATCTTCCTTGCCCCCCCAAGCCACAATGTGGGGGCTCAGCCGCAGCAGCCCATGCTTCCTCGCTTCCTCTCTCTCTGCACCGGTTCAGCGCTTTCCCACCGCCCCTCGCCCCTGCAGCGCCCAGGGCTCCCCCTCCCGTCCCTGCTGCGCCTGTCCTCCAACTTGCCCGGCTCCCCCTACCGACCTCCAGCTCGTCGGGCTCCCCTTCCGGTCCTCCAGCTCTCCAGGCTCCCCCTCCAGCCCTCCAGCTCGCCCGCCTCCCGGTCTTGTCCCGCCCCTGCTGCGCCCCCCGCTCCCCAGCCCAACTCTGCTGCGCCCCGGCTGGCCAGGAACTACCGGGCTTGCACGAACCATGCTGTCCCCTCCTGCCCGCACCCATGGTGGGCAGCGCCTCGGCCCGTCTGGACTGTGTTGCTGGCTGGACGTGGGAAGAGCAGCGGCTCACTCTGCTGCAGCGACATGCGGGTGCCCAGATAATGAGTTTACAACTGGGTTGGCTGAGGCGCGAAAAACGCCAGGGCACTGCACCTGCAACTGATGTGCAGCGGCATGTGCTGCAATGACGCACCTACTAACACGTGCTCCTTTTGCACCCACTAAACAAGCCCTGACATTGGTACAAGAAAAAAATGACAAATCATAGAGAGCTTTGGGTGACTGTTCAGACAGCAAACTATCTCTGTCATTTTTCCATTTTGGAAGCTGCTAACCTGCACTTCCTGTCTACTCAGGTAATTAATTTTTTTCCTTCTCAAGTTTCCCATAGGTTTGAAGACCAGTTGGTTTAGTCGTACAAGTTCTAGATAGATGTTTTAAGTTGGTAAAGACGAGATGTGATAGGTATGGATTTACACTCACCAAGATGGCAAAGATGTTTTCTTCAAGGTTACCAAATACAAATAGCCAAAACACTATGAATGTAACATTTATATAATTCCTATTTTGTGGTTCTTCTTGCTGTAGGTAATTTATTTTATATATGTATAGTAATATAAATGTATATATAAAAATAAAAATAATAAAAATAATAATTTTAAAAAATTACAAACCAATAAGAGTAAATTGATTACACACGACCTTGGAATTTTCTTATTATATCCACTCCTCAACTCCCGCTGCACACCTGTGGCAAAATGGGCCACTTGAATGGATTCCTTCAAAAATTGTTGCTTCATATCCCTCCATAGTTGTCTCTCTGAGCCTTACAGGTATTCCATAAAGCCCACAAGGACAAACTATTGTGGAAAGAGCTCTAAAACTTTAGAGGAATGCATTACTAAATTACAAGAAGAATTTAAATATAGTTTTCCACATCATATTCTCCAACATGCTCTTTTTGTGATCAGTCGTTGTCAATGGAAAGGCCCCAGTGTAAATCTTCTCACAGGATGCAGATTATCTGGATCTGACCTCATGGCTTTTAGCCACCTGGGCAGCAGAGCCAACACCTAAGCTCTGTGTGTGTGTGTGTGTGTGTGTGTGTGTGTGTGTGTGTGTGTGTGTGTGTGATATTAACCCTTTCCATTCCAGCCCAGGACCTAAAGTCTCAGAGCTTGTGCCCCCATTTCTGGGTGAACTGTTACCTGTAAGTCTGAACCAGTCTTGGTCTGATGGCCCAGGAACCTATGCGTTAGATATTATTACTAATTCTCTTACTCACCTAAGAGATTTGTTGCTGTTCTCCTGTTAGGAATGACTGCTAGGATCTGTCACAGCCTCGGCTACTCCATTGGCTCAACAAACGCATAATACAGAACATATTGACCTGCTTTCTAAGAATGTTTCGTTATCACTTACTACACAGGAGAATATTGATAAAAATTTAGAGGGCAGAGTAAATGCATTAGAAGAAGCAGTTTTGTTTATATGCAATCAGATCCAAAATGTTAAGGTTAGATTGACTGTTTCTTGTCACTCACAGTTTAAATGGATATGGGTTACCCCAGTTCCATATAATTCATCTAAAGTATATTGGGGACCAGTTAGGTCCCATTTGCATGGCCCAGGGATAATTGTGATTTGGCAATAAATATACAACACTTGCTTCAACAAATTGCAGCTGTAAGCTCAGATCAATCAGGACCCATCTCAGCTGAAGAAGCTGCAAATACATTTTGACAGACTCTAACATCCATTGTCTCGGGAAGGGACTTTGCTCGTCTTTTATTACTAATTCAGGGATAATTCTGGGAATTGTTCCAGTTTTAACTCCTGTTCTTCCAGTCATCTTCTGAAGACTAAAAGAATGTTCTACATACCACACAACAAAAATCTACAAACTTTTTAAGTTATTAAACCACAAAGGGGGAAATGACGTAGCCATATCCACTGGAAACAGTCAGAGTCATGAAGCCAGCACAGCGGTTTGACACAGTTCCAGCAAAGCTCAGCGGATTGCTACAATCACTGTTTATCTGTAACTTTTGGGTTTTGGTCTCTTGGTGTTGCATTATTGGGGACTTTCTGCATTATGGTTCAATTTATGTCTTCTTTTGAGACAAACTGCGTCTGAGTCTCTTTAGAGAAACCTAAAGTTAACTTTATCTGGCCACGATTTGGAAGTCTTCCTCATGCCCTGGAGATCACAGACAAGCGCATAGCTAGATGAGGCCATTACTCCTGGAAGCTTCTTGGAGTATCTGCCCCTGAGCTAACTTATACATTGTAATTGCTGTAGGGTAAAGAGAGACAGATGACAAACTCTGACTAGCCATGGGAATCGGTTCCAGATTCAAAGGTCTCTTTATTATAGGCCTAGAGCTCTCTGAAAATGTAGTATAAAGATAGGGGGTTAACAGGGTACATCCCTGGAGGATAAAGTTCAGTAAGTAAAATACATTGAATAAAATAAACTTTTCCTACTGTATAGCATGGATGATGAAACACAGTAAAAGGAGTTAGGTATAAGTATTTGTTATTCCTAAAAAGACCTGTTCAGATATTTTCTATCTGGAGTGCTCTCAAACTACAAACATTGCCAGCCTAAAAGCAGGCTGTCATATATAAAATGTGTTTGCTTTGGAGGAGACAGTCTTTAGATTCTTTAAATTGGAGTATAGGGCTAATAATAAAAATAAAATCTACTCTGATTGTAACTGAACTTGTAACCCTGGACATGTAAAGAAAATTCAAGTACATACTCTGTACCACTTGGATAATCATTGCGCTGTCTTTGTTCTGGGAAACTTGTATAAATAAAGGAGCACCTGGTTGCTGGTGAGTCAGAGCCATGGAGGCAGCCTGATTGGGAGCCAGCAGAGCTGCTACATTCACCCCATCACCTGACTCCCTCCCTCCCCTTACCACTTCTTACCTCCTGTAGGCAAAGAGCTCCTTGCAGGGAAGGCAGAGAGGGCTCACACTCAGGCAGCCCCCCACCAAGTTCTGCATCGTGATGAGCAGGCAGCAGACTGTGTCCACACGCAGTGTAGTTTGAGCATACATAAGACCCCAAATCCCACCTCCACAGTGACACACTTCCTCCATCAAGGCCACACATTCTCCAATAAGGCCACGCCTTCTAATAGTTGCCACTCCCTATGGGCCAAGCATTCAATCCCATGAGTGTGGGGGCTCCATTCCTCTTCCAACCACCACAGTGGGCATGTCGGAATTTGAGCCAATGCCTTTATAAAAGTGTGTTATGATGAGAATAGAGTCACACACACACATATACACACACACTCCTTTGTACATTTGTCAGTGTTCTACTGCATATATCTTAACTCTCCATTAGTTGGATGGATACCTGAATCACTTAGCAATCTCTTTCCAGGGAATCTGAAACCAAAAACAGACACAGACATCTCTCTGTGGCATGTAGCATTGGAACCTCTGCATGAAGGGGTCGGGTGGGGGCCCAGTGTGGCCAACCTAAGAAAACTACTTTTGGAATTTTTTTAAACAAAGCAGCTAAATGGGAGCAAATCTCTGTTGACTTCCTCCCAGGAGTGTCTTGGGCCCTGGCCACTTGTCAGATTTGTACCTGTGCTGAGCTCTGCTGTGCTTCACGTAACAGCTCTCACCTCAGCTTTCCCCTGTTCTCTGCTGACATGGGCCTAAGGTGAAGACTAACAGCTCTCACCTCAGCTTTCCCCTGTTCTCTGCTGACATGGGCCTAAGGTGAAGACTAACAGCTCTCACCTCAGCTTTCCCCTGCTCTCTGCTGACATGAGCCTAAGGTTATAAGACTAACAGCTCTCACCTCAGCTTTCCCCTGTTCCCTGCTGACATGGGCCTAAGGTTATAAGACTAACAGCTCTCACCTCAGCTTTCCCCTGTTCCCTGCTGACATGAGCCTAAGGTTATAAGACTAACAGCTCTCACCTCAGCTTTCCCCTGTTCTCTGCTGACATGGGCCTAAAGTGAAGACTAACAGCTCTCACCTCAGCTTTCCCCTGTTCTCTGCTGACATGGGCCTAAGGTTAAGACTAACAGCTCTCACCTCAGCTTTCCCCTGCTCTCTGCTGACATGGGCCTAAGGTGAAGACTTACAGCTCTCACCTCAGCTTTCCCTGGAGCAAGCGCGTCCTCATGGCCCTGGACCACTGACATGATCTCAGAGTCTGGCTGTCCTACCTCACAGAGAAAAGCCACATGAGGCCAGAGGCCTGGGTTAGCAGCATTTTCTTTTCCTTTCTTCATAAAAACTGTAGGAAGGGAGGGAGATAGAAGAGGAAGATGATGAAAGGAAGGAAAAACTAAAGTTCTCAAAGTCCCGAGGTTATTGATGAGGCTTAGAAAGCTGCCATCATCTAACACGAGAGGCATAAGGATCAAATGTGTGGATTAAATATAAGTGCATCCCCCACATTGGACGTCCTAATTACGCTGAATACCTGCTTCTAGACATGTGGGGTCTTCCTTAGAGTCTTTCTGTAGCTGTAATGCTCCACAGAAGAAAAGCCCAAGGGGCGAATATTCCTGAAGTTACACACCATATGAAAGAAGAACTGGAAATAAAACCAGGGACTTACTGCCCATGCCATCAGTAATAACTCCAGGGGCCTTTACAGTCTGGTTCTGGTTTTTATTGAAATTGTTTCTTTTGTAGGTATTTCAAGATCAAATACTAAAGGAGACAGGGGAGGGATGCACATCATATGAAAATGGCATACAGATGGGCAACAAATACAAATAACACTTTAAATGGAAGTCTAGTTCTGTTGTAGGAAGAGCATCAGATAGGAAGTCAGCAACCAGGCTTCCAGTTCTGACCCTGCTGCTAATAAGCTGCTTGTTTTTTGGACAAATACTTTGATTGGCTTCTCTGTATCTCAGGTCCTGCTCTGTAAAGCGAAGGCATTGTTAGAAACAATGTCTTCCCTGGTTGCAAAATTCTATGAGAGCTCTTAAAAGTGAATTTAATGAATCAAAATGATAGTTATATTATGAAGTAATGAAATTGCCCAAATAATATATTTAATGCATTCTTAGAAAGCCAAAATGGACACAGAAAAATATATTTAATTAAATATAGATAGAACAATAGAGGGATTTTTGTTTCTGGCCTTTAAAAAACCCTCTAGTCAAGAGAAATATAGGAGATAGGGAAATAGAAGAACCCAGAGAGTCCTAGAAACCTACAAGAAGTACATTGTGATGGGTAGATTGGGGTCCAGGGGGTCTGCTCAAACTATTGCACTAACCAAGGACAATACAAGTGGTAAACATTGAACCCCTACTCTGATCTACCCAATGGACAGCACATTCTCCACAGTTATGTGGAGAGTGGGAACTGACTCTGACATGAACTCTGGTGCTCCGTATTTGACCACCTCCCCTTAGTGGGGAGGCCTGATGGCACTCAAAGAAAGAATAAGCAGGCTACTAAGATAAGACTTGATAGCCTATGACTATATAGTGGGGGAGAAGGTCCCCCTCAATCTTAGACCTAGAGGAGAGGAATAGGGTGAAAGTGGGAGGGAGAGAGGAATGGGAGGATACAAGTGATGGGATAACAATTAAGTTGTAATCTGAATAAATTAATAAAATTTAAATTTAAAAAACCCAAGGGACCTAACAAGAATAAGGATAACAGAATTATAAAAGACAAGCAGAATTAATCATTATGACTTTAATTAGGGGAAGATTCTTTTAAGTCAAGAGGCTCAATATTGCAGGCAGCTTCCATAATCATAAGCTTTTCAGCCATATGCACAAAACATCACATACATCACATAGGAGGAAAAAGGGTTCAGAGAACAAAGGACATAAAGCTAGGAATGTTTGGAAAAAGCAGACTCATCCCTCACAATGGGAGATGGTGGTACATGCCTAGTGAAGAGCCTTGTGTGGGAAGCACTGGATGTTCAGGAGGCAGAATTACAGGAGTGCACTGGTAGAAATGATTGCTAACTGGCAGCTAAGCAAGGCACCGAGCCCAGATGTTCTTGTCTCAAGAGCATTCAACACATAAGCAGCAATGAAGATAAAACTTGCAGAAGAAATTACAATACAAGAAGGTACAGGAAAAGGAAAAAAATACAACATAAAGAAACATTTCAAAATAGATGAAGCACATTTGTCATGATGAGGAAAAAACAAAACAAACAATAACAAAGGAACCAACAGAAGATAAAACAATGCAGACAGATGGTAAAAAAAAAAAAAAAAAATGGGCAGAAAGAAAGCTGTGGGAATGTTTGTGGAACAGTCTAGAAGCTTTGTTTGTCCTCATTTTTATATATCCCAAACTCCATGTGCTTCCACATGTCACTGCTATAGTTATGGAAGGTGTCATTTTGCACATGATGATTTGGGGCAAGGAGAGGAGAAATCAAGGATTGTTGCACTTTACTACATGGGAAACTATTTTCAAAGACTGAGCCAGAAGCTAGAAAGATCTGACATCAGAGCCAATCCAAGATCCAGGAAGAAGGAGGAAGATGGCTTCATCGGTAATTCTAGGGTGGAGAAACTCATCTCAGAAAGTCTCCTGACACCAAGAAGAGGACTTAGGAACGACAACTGAAAAGAAAGGAGAGGAAAGAAAGAGAATTCTGATGAGTCACTATGGCATCAGATTGCCTTTCCTTAGCAAAACCCAAATACACCGTTTTCACAAGTGTATGACAGAGAAGAATAAAGAGCCTACAGATGGACAGATGGACAGATGCCACAAGTAGAATCACACAGGTCCATCAAAGCAGGCTAAGGTGTCTGTGAAAGCAATGCACTGTCATGGTCAGGGATCCCTGCCCCAAGCCTTATTCCTGATCAAACAGATTGGGCTGATGTCACTGCCTATGAAATTAGTAGCTGTGATTAATGATTTGAAATAAACAGTGCCAGAAAGGGTTTCCTAAAGAGAATTTTCCTTTGTAAGTACTTAAAGGAGCAAGTTTTGTCTGCTTAGTTGTTTTGTCATTCTTCCCAGCACCAATTAAGGGACTGTAGATTCACAGAAGCACTGGTATGGGAGCAGCATCTGCCGGCTGGGCAAAACACCAAAGAGAGTTTTGTTCTGCTTAGGGACAGGAGAGCAGGGGTATCTGAAATAAAACGATGAAGATAAGAGAGACCTGCATAGAGATGTTTCAGTATCAATGGAGAGCCATTGACAACATGGTGTACAAAAGGGAAATCTGAAAGTGGTTGAAGAATTTGACAATGTACCTTGCTTCATCACCAGTTGACCCTTTGTTCCACCATCCTGGGAAGTCGCTGTCCACCTCTGAAGTTGGAAATTTGTGGCAGACTCCTGAAAAGGCCCACTTTCAGGCCTTAGATGGAATAGAAGCTTGGTCGTCAGGAGGAGGTGGCCTCTAGCTTTTGAGAAGGGGAGTGGGAACGTGAGGAACATTCACTCTGAGTTTGACTGCTGTGATGTTTATTAACTACGTCTGCTCAGATCCCTTCTGAGGTGCAACGACGATTTTTCTCTGCTGCTTTTCCCAGAAGGCTAGCTCTCTGTGATATGTAGAGGCCATTTAGAAAGAACAGCTTCTGTCTATGGACATAAAATATGAGCTTTTGTAACAGGCCCCAAGACAGTAGCATGACACCATGTTACAGGCACCATGCTGACTTAGAACCCAGCACATAGCCTTCAACACCAGCAAAAATGGGAACATAGACCTAAGCTTTCAAGACCTAGTCCACAGTTCCAGGATCTAGGAAAACCCTAAATCTAATAATCTTGCCTTTGGCTTTTCAATAGCTAACTGTTCTTGCTGACCGAAGAGTCAATCAGGATGTGATTTTTATTCACAAAAGCAAAAGAACTGTGAAGCTTGGGGCTGTATGCTCTGGGCAAATTCTCCATGCCGTGGCCAGCTGGCAATACAGGCTTTCTCTCTGGCTTTAAGAGTGTCTATGTGTCCTCTAGGGAAATTACCGTGCAACACTTTCAAATGTGAGTTCCTCACAGTAATTAATTATATTTGCTTGAAAGAAGGTAGTTATTGACTTCTTTGGGTTATCATAACACAATGTCACAGACTGGATGACTTAAAACAACAGAAGGGGGATGGAGAGATGACTCAGCGGTTGGGAGCACTGACTGTTCTTCCAGAGGACATGGGTTCAATTCCCAGCACCCACATGGCAGCTCACAACTGTCTGTAACTTCAAAATCTGACAACCGTAGACATATAATGCATATAAAATAAAAATAAATAAGTAAATAAAAAACAAACAGAAGGTTATTTCTTACCCTGGAGGCTGAAGCCACACTGCCACAGAGCCATGTGGTGTCTGAAGGCTCTACAGAAGGATCTGCCCTGGCCTCTGCCTAACTCCCAGTGGTTCCTGGGAGCCACTGGTGATCCTGGGCCTTTTCCTATCCCACAGCCTTCTTCCTTCTTATGTGTGCCTTGGTGTGCAAAGGCATCAAGATGCCTGTGGGGGAGTTTTGGGGCCAAGTACAACCCGGTGTGGCCGGGTTGTGATATTAACTTGATTGCATCTAGAAAACTCCCGTTTCTACTGACGTCACACTGACAGGTTTGGATTTGAATATATCATCTTAGGAGAAACAATTCAACTTGGAATAGGTAGGATATAAGATTAGCAGCAATCTGTTATTAATTAATAAAGGGGTGCTCTGGGGGCACTTGGGGTGTTCACAACCATTAGAGGTGCTGGTAACGCTTCAAGGTGTAGAAGGTAAGGTTTGTGACAGCTTTGATGACTGCATCTTAGTGTTCTGTGCATCTCCTGTTTTCCCCCGAGAATGCTACATGAGGCATTTCTGAATAAAAGACAAAGTTTTAATTAAGTTCTTGTCAAAATTAGTAGTACAATGATTATCCCTTTCAGTTCAGGATTTCCAAAGGTAAAAAGACAAAAGACTCTGTGGAGCTGGCTCAGTGGTCAGAGCACTCACTGCTCAAGCCTGGGCCCCTGCTTCCGAATCCCTGGAAGCCACATAGAGCCAGGAACAGCTGTGCACATGCCCATAACCCCAGCGCCAGGCACAGCTGTGCACATGCCTATAACCCCAGCGCCAGGCACAGCTGTGCACATGCCTATAACCCCAGCGCCAGGCACAGCTGTGCACATGCCTATAACCCCAGAGCCAGGCACAGCTGTGCACATGCCCATAACTCCAGAGCCAGGCACAGCTGTGCACATGCCTAAAGCCCCAGCGCTGGGGGAGAAGAGGACAGGATGATCCCTGGACATGCTGGCTGAGTCCCAGCCTAGCTTCAGGCTCAGCAAGAGGCTGTGTCTTAAGGGACAAAGGCTGAGAGTGATACATGGTGAAATGATGTCTTGCTCTGGCCTCCCTCAGACAGAGATATAAGCCACCCACACACCCGTGTGCACATGCACCACACACACACAAGGATTTATCTGCTTTCATGTTTTTGTCATGGTTAGACTGAGAGTTCTCTGGCAAAGAGGGGCTTCAATCTGCTCTGATAATAAATGGACAGCAATCAGAGCGCATTTCTAACCTAGTGAAGGAGCACTCATGTCAGATCCACCTGCAGTGTTCAGAGGATCCTTGACATTTGATGCTCATGCGTGTCTGGCCTAAACAGTTTTGCCAGGATTGTGTCACAGGCAGGTATGGATCGTGTTGGAAGCACCCTCAGCAAATCCTCTAAAATTCGCCTGCTTATGGTGATTTAACAGTATTACCAATGGATTCCTGCTATTATGTGTAATGCCAAGAGAAGCATTTTTGCTAAATTCCATATTTAATTTTTTGGCATTACCAGTCAATTACCTCCAAAAGAGCCAAATATTTATCTACAATGAATGCTTTAATTTTTCCTATTTGGCTTTTATTTTATTTCAAATTAGGAGTTTGTCTCTTACAGTTAACAATTCCTTCTTTGAATTCTTTTTTCAGTGTTATTATGTGGCCCTTTTTTGACATAGAAGTCAGCTGAGTGTTTACTGAGGTTCAGGGTTTCTGCATTTGAATGTTCTTTTAAAACATTTAAAAGCCGGGCGTGGTGGCGCACGCCTTTAATCCCAGCACTCGGGAGGCAGAGGCAGGCGGATCGCTGTGAGTTCGAGGCCAGCCTGGTCTACAAAGTGAGTCCAGGATGGCCAAGGCTACACAGAGAAACCCTGTCTCGAAAAAACCAAAAAAAAAAAAAAAAAAAACATGTAAAAAGTGTGTGTGTGTGTGTGTGTGTGTGTGTAGATGGAGAGGGAGAGACAGAGAGGGAGGAGAGAAAGTGAAGAGAGGTGGGGCCATGCGCAGGTGCCATGATGGGTGTGCAGAGGTCAGAGGATGAAGGAACCAGCCCCCCATGGACCCCCATTAAGGCCAAAGTCTGGGAAAATGTCAAAGTCGGCCTACTCAGTCTTCCCTTAAAGACCCCCATTAAGGCCAAAGCATGTAAATTTCTAGAGGGTCCAGCTTGAACAAAGGACAGACAGATACCAGATCACTGTGTGTGTGTGGCAGGGAGGGGAAAAGCCTTGAAGAGTCCAACTTGACTCAAGGTCTCAGTCTGTGCTCAGGGTCCAGCTGGACTCAAGGACAACCAGCTGTGTTTAAAATTTCCACTACCCCTCCTCAACTAAAAAAGTTCCTAAATGCCCCCTGTGACTGCTTCAACCAATCATTTCCATAGGTTACGTTGCCCCTCCACCCATATCCAACCATCAAATGCCAAGACTTGTAACTCCCTGTTTGCAGCTTTTCTGCCCAAATGCCAACCAATCACATACTGCGAAACTCATTTATTTGTGTCAAACCTATAAAAAGCCTGTGCCTCTGTTTCTCGGGGTCTGCAGCTTGAAAGATCTGGACAGACCCCATCGCGATGGCTCCATAAATTCCTATCCCTATGCATTTGCATTGACAGCAGACTCCGTCTCTTAGTGGGGACTCCGGGAATAGACTAGAGGTCTCTCTAGAGGTCTCAGTCTTACAAGGACACATTTAGGAACTGGTTCTCTCCTTCTACCATGTGGGTCCTGGGGACTAAACTGAGTTGGTGGGTTGGTGACAAGTTGCCTTTACCTGCCGAGCCATCTCACTGGCCTAAACTTCCACTTTGATGTTGCTCTCCCCAGTTAAAAAAAAAAAAAAAAGATGTATTTTTACTATATTTTGGTGATGTGTGCATGCGTGCATTTGTGTGTAGGGTCTGTTCACACGCTAGTACAGGTGCCCAAGGAGGTCAAAAGGAGAAGTTGGATCCCTGCAGCTGGGTTATAGGCAGTTGGGAGCCACCAAGCAGGGGTGCTTGGAAGTAAGAGCTCCAGTGCTATGCAAGATCAGTAAATGCTCTGAACTGCTGAGCATTCATTCTCTCCAGCCCCTGACAGAAGTTTTTTCCTTTAAAACACCACCTACATACAATTAAATATAAAACAAACATTTTTAAAAAACAAACTTAAAACGGAAATGAAAACTATTTGAGGTGCTGCACACGTAACTCAGTCTTGATCATCTCACACTGTACACATATACGCAACTAGCATTCTGTACGTCATAAATATCTATAATTGTGCCAATTAAAAACAGACTAGAAGGAAAGCAAATGGGCCGCAGATGAGTCTCACGTAATTGATGAATACTCCCTGAATTTAGATTGTTTGTGAACAAGTGATTGAATGGGTTTTGTTAATGAGGTGCTCCTGTTTGAGTGCTGTGGCAGAGCTGTATTTAGGTCCCAGTTTATTGTCCTAGGGACTAAGGACTAAGGGTCCAGGAACTAAGGACATAATTCATGGAAAGACGTTCTGATGTGAGAAAGGTTAATACCTGTGACATACAGCGAGCCCCGGGAGTGCTCAAGGTCATTTTGTCAGTCTTGGGAAATTCTGCATGTTTGTCCTTTTTACATAATGAAATTTGCCTTCCTATGGTACAGCGAGCCAGAAGCAAGGAGGCTTTGTTGTTGTTGCAGCATATTTTAATTCCTCTTTGAAGGTTTTCTGTTTCTCCTGAGCTTAGGTCTTAATAAATAATGCAAAATCAGTCTTAAACCTTTACTTATTTTTTAAGTAGTAAAGCATCATCTACACTTACTAGAAAAGACTCATGAGGAATCGCAACTCCTTGGGCTCCCAATTAAGAACCTGAGAGAAATAGAGCGTGAGAGGAAGTCCAGTAAACGTCTGCACAAAAGGCCAGGTGCGTTGTTGAGTTTCTCATGAGAAGGGAAGTTAATATTGAGCACCTGGATCTAATGGTGCCAATGGTCATAAGTAGCCCATTGCAGAGCCTCTGATGTTTACATGAAGGACCCCTTCATGAAATTTAGTGGTGTGGTATCATAGAGAGGTTTGTGTTGATTGGCAGAGGGTCTGGTGTTGCAGCATAGACGAGGAGAGGGGAGGGTCTGAGCCCTGTTTGAAATCCCTGGACAGCTCAATGGCTCCAAGGAAGGTGGGTGAAGATCATGGTAGAGTTGAGAGCAGACAGCACTTCCACCTACGAGAAAGGTCTGCTGCTGCTGCTGCTGCTTTGTTACTGAGGCCAGTTCTCCTCCATGATGCAGTGGGATCACTGGATAGTAACCCCAGGCTCTCCTCTTCATTTTGCTCTGGCATGACAAGAAGGATGTGGTAACTTATTTAATTTTCCTTCTCTTCTTCCTCCTTTCCTCCTCACTTCCTTCTTTCTAATCTGTTCTTGATAGAGTCTCACTGTACATAGCCTAGGCTAGCCCCAAACTCTCGCTCATCCTGCCTCAGCTTCCTCAGCACTGTGGGCATTGTTTCCTCCCACCACGCTCAGCATTTCTGTTTCCATTTTAGTTGAGATGATGGTTGTTTCTCCAGCACATCCCTGAATACCAAGAGGTGAAGGGGGGGGAGAATAAAAAGGTGCTAGTAAATGTCTGTGTCAGAGAGGGGGGTTCCCACATCTCCTAGCCTCTGGCAACAAATGACCTGTTCCCTGTTTCTAAAATGTAATCTTTTAAGAAGCAACAAACGAACTTAATTACGTATGTTTGAGACCAGTGGCTCTTTGTTCAGCATAATTCTCTGGAGAATTATCAGCTGTAGCATGTTTCAAAGGTTGGTTCTTTCCGACTGATGAGTAATTGTTTATATATTTACAATTTTTTTGAGATTACAAGCACATCATTTCTCTGTTCTATCACTCTAACCCTGCTGTGCATTGCCACGCCCACTCCACCCCTGCCCTCTATTGAGTAACAGTTTCTCAGAGGTCTGGCAGGGAAGCTCCTGAAGCAGGGAAGTAAACGACTTAAAATAGTTTCAGGATGTCCATGAAACTGACCAGATTTGCCGCCCAGTCAGAGTAAGCAGGAAAACCTGAGAGTCCCTCCTAGACCTGAGGAACAGCTGCAAAGAAGGCTCTCAGACAAGCCTAGCTGCAAAGGCTCTAAACCAGACCAACAGCCTCAAAGAAAGCAGACACACCTGCCAGAAAAGATTTAGACCAACCGAGTCGTTTCGGAGAGGACACTCTCCAACCTGTTGAGCTGCCTCCAGGCTGTGCAGTGTGCTCCAGTTTCCAGCTTAGTGAGCTGTCACCCATGTTGGGTTGGGCTTTGGCGATGGCCTGTCTGTGGGCCATTTCTCGGCGTCTACACACTTCCGTGGGGCTGCATGTGGGTGAGAGGCTCTGATCTGCAACTGATTGTGAGCTTGCTCTCTAGAACAATAGGACACTCATATTTCCTTCCTCAGACAGTCTGGGATACTTTTCAGTCTCTAGTAGAAGTGATTGTTTTCCAAAAACCCCGACTCTTGCTCTTGCCCGTTAGTGTCCATCTGCACACATGGGGAGGACAGAGGAAGATGTTCAGGCCTTGACCTCCTAGTTTCTCAACCTGCACCTCATTACTGTTTGGCTGGCTGCCACCCGGGAAGCCTCATCAGTTTTCGTTTCTCTGTCTCACCCTAGTGCTGGGGTTACACGCAAAAAAAGGCCACACTGCTGGAATCTCATAGTGCTTGGGTGACCAGCACACAGGGCCACACTGCTGGAATCTCATAGTGCTGGGGTGACCAGCACACAAGGGCCACACAGCTGGAATCTCATAGTGCTGGGGTGACCAGCACACAGGGCCACACTGCTGGAGTCTCATAGTGCTGGGGTGACCAGCACACAGGGCCACACAGCTGGAGTCTCATAGTGCTGGGGTGACCCGCACACAGGGCCACACTGCTGGAATCTCATAGTGCTGGGGTGACCGGCACACAGGGCCACACTGCTGGAGTCTCATAGTGCTGGGGTGACCGGCACACAGGGCCACACTGCTGGAGTCTCATAGTGCTGGGGTGACCGGCACACAGGGCCACACTGCTGGAGTCTCATAGTGCTGGGGTGACCCGCACACAGGGTCACACTGCTGGAATCTCATAGTGCTGGGGTGACCGGCACATAGGGCCACACTGCTGGAATCTGAACTCGGGTCCTCCTATCTGTGCAACAAGCGCGCTGACCACTGAGCCATACTTAGCTGAGTCATGGAGGATGTAGGGATGATGACATCTAATGCGTTGTTGGTTTTCTGCATACTTTTTGTCTGTATTTTTTGTGATATTGAGCATCACTTCTAGGGCCTTACGCATGTTAGGCAAACACTGTCTGCTAAGTTCCATCCTTGTGTTTTTCTACTGCATCACATCCCACAGGAAAGTGACTCTAGCTCAGGGAAGGCAGGGGATTAAGTATCTCTTTTCTGTTAAATTCAGCTCTCCCAGGAACACCCTTGACAGCTCCCTACTCCCACAGGGATGGTGTACAGGTAAAGGAAAGAGCACTCTTCTGTAGAAACATCCACTTACCTGGTGGGGACAGTGAACTGCCCATCCGGCTCAGAGGGCAGTGAAGAAAAGGGCCAGGCTGAGAGCCAAGCACAAGTCTGCTGCCAGGAGAGGGTGTGGGGAGGGCGAGCTCTGATGGTGATGGCCAGTCACTAATGAGATCCTACACAGCAGGGTGACTGGCATTTATTTGTAGGGCGTAATTCATGTACTTCTAGAAGCAAAAATGGAATGCAGAGAGCGACATTGAAAAGCCTGAAAAATAAGGCCATGCTAGGGCTGTTTGACCTCTGCCCTAGTTCCTAGAAACCAGCAAAACAAAACACCACCTGCAGCTTTAGGAAGACACCCATGAGGGAAAGACCCCACAGGGCCTGCTCTCTGCCCCCAGTTAACCTGGCCCACATACCTCAGATACAGCAGCCCAACCAATCAGTTTAAAGGTCAGATCCTCCCCCTGGCTTGCAGTCGGGATCCTTTGCCTCCCTAGTGCTGAGAGACCCTGACACATCTACAATTGGGACTTCTGCTGTGTCAATAATAAATTTTACCTATACCTCTCAGCTGGTGTGACTTGAGGGGTTTCTCGCCGACCCCCTTACTGAATTGGACTCCCAGGGTCCAACATTTTGGGCTAGGGTCCAACAACATCTACTACATCTGCTATTCGTGCAACATTAGAGAAGCCGCAGCTGCTTTCCTCTCCTTTCTCCTGCACAGGCCTTGGTCCTCAGTCTTTCCTTGGATTCATTTACTGACCACCTAGATCTTGGGCTAAGAATGCAAATAAGCAAGAGAAAGCACTCAGAGTCCAGATCAGCCTTACAGCACCCAGATTTTGTACACAGTGGGCACAGGAGTGGGGCAGATGAACTTGTGAGCAAACGCACCTTACCAGTGTGGTGGTTAATCTTTTTGAGCCTGGCTGCATTTAGAATCACCCAGGAAACATGCACCTCTCTGGACACGTCTGTGACTATCCCTCCTCGGGAGAGTTATGGAAATCCTAACAGCTGCTCCCCCCGCACCTGTGTGCCTCATGCTGCCCACCACACAGTTATTATCTGAGGTCAGCTGCCAAGGAGCACTGGGTAATGCAGAGTATTCAGTGAGCATCAGAACACAGCGAATGTTGCAAGCAACTGTTCTTGTTCACGGAGTCCCATGATCCCAAGGCTTGGTGGAGAGTTTAGGTCATCTGAAGAAACTGATGTGTGGATCACCTTTCTATATATAGTACTTAAAGAGAGAGGAGGGAAATTAATTAACACATAGCCGCTACGGAGAAAAAAAGCACACTTTTTTTTGGTTTTGCTTTTTGGTTTGATATTTATATAAATTAGTATCTCAATTAGGTACTGTCTGTTTCTTCCTCCTGTAGGAGCATCCTTCTGTCAGCTTTGCTTTTCCACCTGTGGAGTGACAGAGAACAGTGGAGCAGTCAGCACACAAGATGACTGTGTGTGCATGCCTAAAGACCATGGTGATTTATAGCAGCCTGGGCATTCACGTCCATAGTGTATGACCTGGGGCTCTGCACCAGGTGCTTTTCCTTGTGTTTCCTCTTCTCTTCTTCTGGAGAGGGATGAAGGACATAGGTCCTTTGCGAGAGGCATGTTCTCATAGGGAGCTCGTCACCGCCAGAAAGGTGGGTTTTGGTTTTTTTTGATACAGGGTTTCCTTGTGTAGTCCTGGCTGTCCTGGAACTCCCTCTGTAGACCAGACTGGCCTCAAACTCAGGGATCCACCTTTCTCTACCTCCCAAGTGCTGGCATTAAAGTGTGCACCACTGCATCCAAATGCCTGTTTGAATTATATTGTGTGGAAATTTTGATTTATTAATGAGTAAGAGTTTTGTCCTGTATCCATTTCCAAAGGTATCATTGTTAATGAAAGTTGGGATTCATCCAGTTTTAATGGTAGGGCTGAGAGTAGTTAAAAGTATGTGCCCAAGAAGAGACTTACTACCCTATGAGCATATAAAGGGGGAGGAAGTCCCGCTCAGGCCCAGTCATAGGGGAGGGGAGTAAGGTGAAAATGGGAGGGAGGGAAGAATGGGAAGATACAAGGGATGGGATAACCACTGAGATGTAACAAGAATAAATTAATAAAAAAATAAAAAAATTTAAAATACGAGTATGTGTGTGAGTTTTTTTTTTTCACTAATAAATCAAATGGGAAAACAGAGGTGTTTTTGCAAGGTGAGGGTATGTGATTTTTTTCTGGAGCAGCAGCCACTATCTAGAACCAGAACCTTAATACACAGTTCTAGACTGGGAGAACTCGGGCTGTAAAGCTGATCCATGGCTGCCACAGAGGCTATAAGGAGCCCTGTGCTTTCTAGGTATCTTTGGCCAAACTGTCAGTGCTAGAGTATCTGTGTCGACTGGCAGAAACACAGACAAAGTGCATAACCCCCAAAGCTGTTCTCCTGGTTGATACTCAGCTTTGGGCCTATTTTATGAAGGTGAACTAGAGCCTTGAGTTTACCTCTCCCTTTAGTGAGGTCCTGTTATCAATGAAACACAAAAGGGTGGACAGGTAGGAGGTATAACGTCACAAATAATGCAGGAAGGCAGTTATCAAGGTGCTGAACTATCAATGCTGAGGTTGAAACACAGGCATGAAGACCCACATGTGGAAGAAGACCTGTGAACTCTGATGCATGTTTTGCATTGTATGGGAATGGATTTGTCAGAACACTAGGGAAGAAGGAAACAGAAAATTGCAAAATCGAAGCTTTGAGCTGTACTGGCAGCTGTCATGTGTATTCTACTTATAAGCACTCACTTGCCTCATAGTAGTGGCAATTTAGCCAAATGCAGTGGCACACGCCTGTAATCCAGTACTCAAGGAGGCAGAGGCAGGAGTATCTCTGTGAGTTTGAGGCCAGCCTGGTCTACAAACCAAGTCCAGAACAGGCAAGGCTACACAGAGAAACCCTGTCTCAAAAAACCCAAAGTAAAGCAACAGCAACAGAACTAGTGGCAACTTGAGATAGTAAGTGCAGAGGACTTGAACCAGGTCCCTTTTAGTCAAGGAAGATGGGCTCCGAGCTCCATGACCCGACCTCCGGGGTTTGACTAAAACTCGGGAGGTAGGTCACCTGTTGAGAATGCAAGACACAAGAAAGGAGAACAAGTCTGATTGATCAAACTCTCAAACTTTATTAGTCAGGCAGCAGCTTTTATAGTTCAGAAGGCAGGGTAGCATATTGCTGTAGCAACCCAGCTGCAGGCTTTTCTCAAAACATGGGGAATTCCAGGCAGGATCATAATGTCCTGCCACATAGGGTATCTTGCTTTGTCTTCATCTAGCTGACTCACAGCAGGGTCGCTCCATCCCTATCTGTCTTTACTCTAACTGCTGACTCACAGCAGGGTCAGCTAGTTTCTGGTGAAAGGCAAGCTCTGGGAAAGACAAAGACTTAAAGGTGCAGACTTAGACAAGATGGCTTATCATTGGCCACATGGCCTATCGTCCCCAACATCTCCAAGCTCCCATAGCAGTCCTTAAAGCTGCAGATTGTTCAAAGCCTTATTTAAACTGTTTTTCATATACATTCAGGTCCCTAATATGCAGTTAAGCACAGAGAGACATTAACAACAACTAGTAAATAAAACGTAAGGAAATTACAATGGAAAGGTATGAATCAATGTACAAGCTCAAGAACTTTTATTTCTCTCATAATTTTATTTTTCTCCTAACATTTTCAGACCATATTGACCACAGGTACCTAAAACCATGGAAAATGAGCTACAGATGGCAGGGAGAGCTACATATCTATTTGTTTTCTAGTTCAAACTCTGGGTGAGGAGCCTTTTATAAAACCAAAAGGCTGTTATTAAGGTACAGTCCACTGATTCTGTTGGTCAGGTGGAAAAGGCCTTGAACTATGCCGAGGCAGCTTTGTCCCTCGTTGCGTGTGGAAACGCAACGGAACAAGGTCCAGTGATCTAACTCTCTATACTTCTTGTACTCAGACAGTGGAGCTCATCAGGGAAGCTCTGCTTACAGCAGGAGGGTGTGTGTGGGGAGAAGAAAGTAGGATACGTGAGTACACGCGGGGAATACTAAGTAAGGAATGGCAGCCACACTATCAGCCCCTGGCAACTATCCCCCAAAATAGGAATGTTGAGTTGGAAATGACAAGATTTGTTCTGAAGCCTCACTGTGAGGGACACACATCTCTTCTTTTCTACCTCAGTTACCCTACGCCTGACTCTCCTACACTGGCGGACATTTGAAAAGGGACCACACTGTAAAGTATTTGAAAGCACCATGGCTCCTTGTGCTAGGCTGTCTCCCTGACAAAGGCACCTCTGAGAGGCCTCATCCACCCATTGCCTTGAGGCCAAACCTGCCATCTCTGTTGTCCAGAATCACCCCATTTATGATGCACTTGAGTGTCCCCGTCCCGCGGGTTTAGTTATTCGGGTTCTCGAAGGGGGTCGCGGCCTGTAAATAAGAACGGGTGGGAGAGAGACACGACTCTTGAAAGGTTGGTCTTATCAAGAGTCATTTACTGAAAGCAGGTGTATGATTTTTAAAGTGTGCTTCAGGAAGGGCGGGGGAAGGAGGGAGAGCAGTGGGAGAGTACAGAATCTTCTGGGGTAGGAACCCCTGGGACAATGTATGGGGTGGGGGGAGGAGACAGGTGGCCCCGCGGTCCTCTCCCAGAGAGCACAGCACGTCAGATGTTCATGTACCGTGACTCCTGTGAAAGGCTACAAAGCCACGGTACGCTGAGTGTTCCTTTTCTCAGGGCCAAGTTCCTTCTCCTAGGGCCAAGCACGACGTTTGCGGTTTGTCCGTTGCCAGGCAAAATGTTTGATAAGTTCTTTCTGTATAGGCTGGCTGGAAAGGGTCAGCTGGAGTTCAACGCAACCAGGGTCTCTCAGCTCAGCCAGGGTCTCTCGGCTCCCGACATCTCCCCCTTCCCTATTTAATAAAGGCCCAGCACACCACATGCCAAGGAAGGTCTCACACATTCCCGAGAGCGCTCGCCGTCGGGGTGGCGGAAGGCGAAAACTGGTGCCACATGTGGGCGCAGTACTTCGCAGCTCTCCATAGGGTGTTATATGGGCAGTGAGCTTAGGAAAAGGAAATGGTCCGATCAAGGCTGGAGCATGTCTCAGAGCCAACCGATCAAGGACCATCTTAGAGGTGCCACTCAGTGCCATCCCGCGTGCAATGGGCAAGCTTCCCTGCGGGGTGCAATGGCCACCGGGTGCACACAGATATAGGGTGCCTTACGACGTGCAATGGCAACTAGGGCCAGTCGAGTGCAAAGGCCACGCAGAAAGAAGAAAGAGAGACTCACTGCAAGTTAGTTATGTAGGACTTACAGGCAGCCTGCCAGGCCTGGGGGAATGATCTGACCTCTAAGGCAAAAAGGCTGTGCGGTAAGAACTGAGGATGATGGGAAGGGGTTTGATGAGGTTACCAGAAACGCCTGGGGCAGAGTCGAGCTCTCCATTTGGCATCGCGTAATGCCTGGAACTGTAGGGGTTGTCTATAGGGCTGTTGTGAAGGCTGTTGGATCCTTGAAGTCTCTGTTTCGGAGGCATTATTTTTAGGATCTTCTGAGGAGAGGCGGTGGTAATGGACCTGTATATTCTTGGTAGCAGAGTCAACCTGGCTTTTAACAAAGGTGGTTAAACGATGGAAGGCCCAAGGCCCAAAAGAAAGGAGGAGGAGGATCCCCACAAAGGGGCCCAGGAGGCTGGGCAAGAGTGTAGAGAGCCAGGGGGAGGAGGAAAACCAATTTTGATACCAGGATTCTTGTTTCTCTCTGGCTCGCCGGCGTTCTTCCAGAGCCTTGGAAACTTTGTCAAGGCTCTTTTGTGCTAAGCCTGTTTTACTGACATAGAAGCAACATTCCTCTTTAAGAGCAGCACAGAGCCCCCCCTCCTTGAGGAAAAGGAGGTCAAGGCCTCTGCGGTTTTGAAGAACTACCTCTGCAAGGGAATCAAGGGAGTCCTTTACCTCCTGAATCCCATCTCTCATATTAGAAATATCTCTATCAATAATTGTCTGGAGTTCAGCAAAACCTTGTTTGGAGGTCACCAGGGAGGCAATTCCTGTACCTGCCCCCACTGCACCAAGGCCCAAAATAGTGGCTATGGTGAGGGTCGTAATGGGCTCTCTCTTAGATCGGGGGTGGATGGAGACGCCCTTATCTATAAAGTTCAGGAAATCTTCAGGGTTGTGGACAGAGAAGCGAGGGAATAAGAGGACCGTCACACACCAATCATGTTTGTGGATAAATAAAGGGGTAAAGAGAAAAGAGGCCAGGCCTGAAGAGCAGGCAAAATAAGTACCATTAGGGGCCAAGGCGAATTGGAAGGTGGTATTTAATACAAGAGTCTGATTGCAAACTTCCAATAGGTCTCTGGGGGGAAGCATATTTGGGCCCAGAAGGCAAGTGCCGAAACCAGAAATAGATTGAACAGTAATGGAGTTGTCAGGTTCAGACGTGGAAAGGGTGGGAGGTGCCTCATTGGTAAAGGAGGGGGTGGAAAAGAGCGCGATGCCCTCATAGTAAGGGGGTGTGGGGGAGAAACATATCCAACATTCCGGGTACGTGGAGGAGTTAGCACTTTTAAGGGTCTGGATAGAGGCATTAGCGAGATCAATAATGAGTTCTGCAGTACTAGGGGGACCAACAGGGATGGTGGGTTGGAACAGGGTAGGGAAAGAAGAGTGGAGGGTGGTAGAAGGATGAGGGGTTGGCTGTGGCTTAGGAGCAGGAGGCTTTGGGGCGACTGCTACAGGCTTATGAAGCATATTATTGGGGCCTGCAGAGGCAGCATTTTTATTGGGGACTTCTTTTAAGAGCCTGATTTTAAAGGTTAATCCCATGTCATAACCTATTTTATAAAGGCGTAGGCCCCACTCAAAGCCTCTGTCAGTCCAAATTTGACGTTTACCTGGGGCGGTGAAGGAGATGGATAGGGGATTGCACCAACCGAGGGTGGGGGAATGAGCGCTATTGCAAAGGTTTTTTAAGTCATCAGGTGTATAGTAATTATTAACTTCAGGGTGTATCCAAGAACTAGTGACAGAGATATAATCCCAGGGGGAAGATGGCTTCCAATAAGTGGTTCCCGATGTCTCACATCCCCAGGAGGCACAAAAGAAATCATTAGAGCCTCCGCACTTGTAATTATTGGTCCGGGGACGATGAGAGGTGCCAGGGCAAACATATAGGCCTCCATTTAGTCCCCAGTACCCTTGTCTTCTTAAAGCCTTATGAAGCAGTATTCGTTCTAAATCATTGCGGCATCCGACATAGTCTTTTCCTCTTATGGGCTGTTCGGGAGCCTTAGACTCATGCGTGGGCCAAAAAATGTTCTCAGTACCCCAGTCGGGGTTAGCCCCGAGTGTCAGTGCACAGAGGTCTACTTGGAGGACCGGCCAATGGGGCTGAGCTCCCAGGTGGCTACTGGAATTAACGATGTCGCCAGCCTGGTTTACAATGACCCATGTGTAATTGAATAACATGTAGGGATTATGGCGGGGAAGGGAGAGGGGAGTACTTACCACTGGGCCCAGGAGGACGAGGAAGAAGATGAGCAGGGACATTCTATAAGAGAACACATTTATTGATCTTTCTCAGGGATTTTCCCTGGGGACGTCGTTGGGTTAGCCAGTTTGATTAGCCTTTCAGGAAGCCATCGAGCATTTTGTTCAGTCTGGTCATAGACACAGGCATGTCCTTTGCCCCAAATGAGCACAGGGTCTGGTCCATGCCATTGATGGGTCAATGGATCTTTCCATAGTACTTGAGCATAAGTATCGGCAGTTGAAGGATGCCAGAATTTATCGGCAGCCGACTTTCCCTGACTATCAAGGGTTAAAAAATTAAGGACAAATAAGGCATGATTTAATAAATTTTTATGATTATTATTGATGGGGTACAATATCCCTCCAGAATTTTTGAGTTTTAAAATCATATTTTTTAAGGTTTGATGAGCTCTTTCTACTATGCCTTGTCTTTGGGGATTGTAGGGAATTCCAGTAACATGTTTAATTTGTAATTGGGCGCAAAAGTTTTTAAAGGAGGAGCTAGTATAGCCAGGCCCATTGTCTGTCTTAATGGTGAAGGGCCGGGGCATAACTGTGAGGCAGGAAAGAACATGGCTGATTACATTCTTTGTAGCCTCCCCGGACTGAAGGGTGGCGTAAAGGAATCCACTAAAGGTGTCTATAGACACATGGATGTATTTTAGTTTTCCAAAAGGGGCAAAATGGGTAACGTCCATTTGCCACAACTCTCCTGGGGTGAGTCCCTGAGGGTTAACTCCCAGATGTGGCTCAGGGAGGAAGGTAATGCAGTGTTGACACTGACGTACAATCTGTCGGGCCTGTTCCCTGGTAATGGAGAACATTTGTCTCAGGGTTTGAGCATTTAGGTGGTGTAGTTGATGAGCCTGTTGGGCCATTTGAAGGGGGTGCCGTTCTTGGGATAACAGAATTAAGAAGCTGTTTTTGGTGGCTAGGTCGGCCAAATGATTGCCCTTGGCCAAAGGTCCAGGCAGACCAGTATGGGCACGAATATGTCCGACAAAGAAGGGGCATGTCCTTTGCTGGATACTTTTTGGATTTTAGCAAAGAGGGGGGAAGCATTAGTATCTGGCCGAATAAAGGGCACAGTTTCTAACAAAGGAATGGAGCAAGCGACATAAGTGCTGTCTGTATATAAATTAAAGGGGCAGTCTTGCAGGGTTTGGAACACTTGGAAGACCGCAGTCAGTTCCACTAGTTGGGCAGAAGATACATTAGTCTGAAACCTGGTAGTTTGCCCATCAATAACATAGGCAGCTACACCGGAGGAGGAGCCATCAGTAAAAACTAAGGGGGCTTGTGGGATAGGGGTACTCTTGGTATGTTTAGGAAAAATTAGGGCTTGTTTACTGAGAAATTGGATAAGTTTGTCAGAGGGGAGATGATTATCAATCTTTCCCTGGAAGGAAAAGCAATTGACGGCCCAGTCATCAGATGTTTGTAGTAGCCATTGGATTTGGGTGGGGCTATAGGGTTGGCTGACTATGTCTGGGTCTTTTCCAAATATTTTAAGGGAACTCTCTCTCCCCAACCTGAGTATTTTGGCCACTAGGAGGGGATATGGGGAAAGGACTTTTGAAGGGGTAGCGGGTAAATGTAACCTGTATAACGGTTTATTTTGCCATAGCAAACCTGTGGATGAAAAAGTGGTGGGGAGGATCAACAGCCAGAGAGGGGAAGAGGGGGAGTAATATGAAATGGTCTGATTTGAAATAGCAGCCTCAACAACCTGTAAGGATTTTATAGCCTCAGGGGTCAGTTGTCGAGGGGAAGAGGGGTCAGGATCGCCCTGAAGAATAGAAAAAAGGGGCTTAAGGTCTCCAGTGGTGAGTTTTAAATAGGGGCGCAACCAGTTAATGTCCCCCAGGAGCTTTTGGAAATCGTTTAGGGTGTGTAAAGAATCTCTTCTAAGTTCCATCTTTTGAGTGAGGATCTTATGAGAATGTAATTCATATCCTAAAAACAAATGAGGGGGCTGAAGCTGAACCTTTTCTGGCGCAATATGGAGCCCAAACTCTTGGAGTCTGGCTACTAGGGAGGACGCAACTCGCAGGAGCTCTTCACCATTCGCTCCCGCCAAAAGGATGTCATCCATGTAGTGGATAAGGTAGAGATCAGGATGTTCAAGGCGAAAGGGATCTATGGCCTGGGCCACATACTTTTGGCAAAGAGTAGGGCTATTAGCCATACCTTGGGGAAGTACCTTCCACTGGAAGCGAGGGGAGGGTCCTATACAATTAACAATGGGTAGGCTAAAGGCAAAGCGCTTGCAATCCTCTGGATGTAAAGGGATGCAAAAGAAGCAGTCCTTAAGATCAATAACAATTTTTGAAAATCCCTTGGGAATGGCGACAGGGGAGGGGAGTCCTGGCTGAAGGGCTCCCATGGGAACCATAGTTTTATTTATTTCTCTAAGGTCTTGTAGTAGACGCCATTTACCCCCCTTTTTCTGGATGACAAAAATGGGGGTGTTCCAAGGAGACGTAGAGGGCTCAATATGGCCTGCGGACAGCTGTTCCTGCACTAACTGCATTGTCGCGGTGAGTTTTTTGGTGGGGAGGGGCCATTGGTCGATCCAGACAGGGGAGTCATTTCTCCAAGTAATCTTATCAGCCTGGAGTGCAGGGGGAGCAATGGCCCTTATAAAAAAGAAGTACGGTAACCCAATCCTGTTCGATCTAGTTTGGGAGTGGTCTGGACAGGGGTTGGGCATCCCTGACTATTTTTGCCCAAGCCCTGACCGGGGAGGAATCCCTGATCTAGCATTTGTTGTGTCACAGTAGGAGAGGGGCTGAAAAGGTAAACTCCCATCTGGGTTAATATATCTTGCCCCCAAAGGTTGACAGGCAGGCCAGGGACGATGAATGGCTGAACACAGCCCGTATTGCCATCAGGATCCTACCATGTCAGAATCTGGGAGCTTTGGAGGGTGTTGGTGGATACACCTATACCCTGGAGGTGGGTTAGGGCGGGGTGGCACTGCCAAGAGGAAGGCCAGGAAGCCTGAGATAAAACAGTGGAATCTGCTCCTGAATCGAGAATGCCTTCAAAGTATTTGTCATTAAGTTTAAGTTTAAGGTGTGGGCGTTCTCTGGTAATCTTTTGGACCCAATAAATGTCAGAGGATCCAGGAGCAGAGGGCCCCCTGGGCGGCCCCAATGCAGGCGTAGAGATATCGAGAGGAAGGGGTAGGGCCTGAGCAATACGTTGGCCCTGACGGATGGTGAGGGGCCCTCTCGTGGAGGAGGCCAAGATTTTAATCTCCCCAGTGTAATCATTGTCTACAAGGGAGGGGAAAATGGTAATGCCCCGAAGAGCCGCAGAGGCACGCCCTAGGATTAAATAATAGGTCTTAGGCGGCGGGGGTCCAAAGACTCCTGTGGAGATGACTTGAACGCCTGAGTCAGGATTTAATATTGTGTAGGCGGAGGCACAGAGGTCCAATCCTGCACTTCCGGGGGAGGCGCGGCAAAGGCTTGTGGCATTTGGGGCAGGGGCTGAGGGGGAGGCAACAGTGGGCTGGATTGTGGTTGGCTGACCCCCGAGGTTGGCAGAAATTGAATGGGTTCTGGGGCCCGGGGCTGGCCCCGCACCCCGTTTCCCGGGCGAGGCGAAAGAGGATTACCCAAGACATCGGTTTTGGAGTGACAGGTGTTAGCCCAATGTCGGCCACGGCGGCAGCGGGGGCAGACCGCCGTGGGGGATGGGCGACCCATACCAGTAGCAGCAGGAGGAGTAGGTAAAGGTTTAGATTGGGGGCAATTTTTGGCAAAATGACCTAGCTGTCCGCAGCGGAAGCAGGGCTGATTGTTAGGCGGGGCCCCCGCTACAGCTCCCACAGCAAGGCTGACAGCCTGGGTGACTTTATGGGTAAAGGGATCTACTTCTCGGCAGAGCTGAACCATCTCATCAAGATCTTTACCCTTGTATTTTCCTCTGAGGGCAGCCTTGCAGGCAGAATTAGAATTTTCATAGGCAAGTTGGTTTAGTAATTTATTTTCATTTTGGCCAGGGCCAAGAGACCTTTCAGCGGCTTCAAGAAGGCGAGCTACAAAGTCGCTGTAACTCTCCTGAGCTCCCTGAACAATCTTAGTCAGAGGAGAGAGAACGGATCCCTGGGTGGGAATCGCCCTCCAAGCGGCCATGGCGGCGGAGGAGGACTGAGCCAAAAGTCCCAGGGAGAAACTTTTCTGTTTATTATCAAGAGCATATCTGCCTTGTCCAAGAAGCTTATCCAATGTCCACTGTCTGGTGGAAGCACGGCTACTCTGGCTATTAGACCGTGCTGTGGAGCGGCAGCGGTCTGACCAGTCTGCACGCCAAGAGAGAAATTGGCCCCGCGTCAATACAGACTGGGCGACGGTAGTCCACTCATTGGGTGTGAGATATCCATTGCCGCTGAGGCTCTCAAGCAGGGAAAGGGTAAATGGAGCATTGGGACCGTAATTTCTGACAGCAGCATTTAACTTTTCCAATTTTTTGAAAGGGAGTTTGCGATAAACAGTAGGAGCGGGTGCCCGATCATCAGCATCGCTTTCACTTTCAGTGTTTACATTGTCGGAGTCAGATTGCTCCGCCTCGGAGTCAGAATGGAGATTAATGAGGGGAGAAGGGTCCCTGCGAGCGGACCGCCGCGAGGCAGAGGCGGGAGGGGGGAGTCGGGAAGGTGTGGAAGACGGAGGAGGCGAAAGGCCAGCAGATCGGGAAGCAGAAGGTTGCGGCGGGAGAGTGGGAGGCGGGGCAGTCTCTAGGCTAGACTCAGGGGCCGCCTGGGAGCATGTGACAGGGAAGGCGAGACGGGCGGAAGGCGGGTCTGAAAGGGGAGGTGAGCAGAGAACGGAGAGGCTAGAGAGGCGGTTTTGAAGTTGGAGGACTTCTGTAAGGTCTTGGATCTGCTGCGTCAGGTGGGATTTCATAGCGGTGAGTGGAGTGAAAGGCAAAGGGGGCGTGGCAGGCAAAGAGGCAGGCGCGCAGGCTGGCAGAGCAGCCGACTCTGGCGCAGCCGGAGCTGGGAGGAGAGGAGGAGGAGCAGCGTCGGGGAAGGGGGCACTGATGGGAGGGGGGAGGGTCGGGAGGGGCAAGGGAGGCCACTCTTCAGAGTGGTAGCGGGCGGCTTTATCCTCAAGGGTCGCAGCGTCTCTGGGATCTAGGGGGTCGTCACCATTCTGGGCAAGGAGCAAGGCGGGCGGAGCAGAGGGAGAGTTTTTGGTCGCAGGAAAGACAGGGGCACAGAAAGGAGAGCAGCCGCGGTCTGTAGAAGGGAGAGGGTCATTACAGGCTGACCGGAGAGAAGGATAGGGAGGGGTCATAGAAGAAGGAGGCGGCGGCTGGGGAGGTTCCGAAGATGGGTCGACAGGGGAGTCCTGAGGGATATCTATGAAGGTGAAAGGAGAAGAAGCAGGGGCAGAGGTGCGAGAGGAGGAACGAGAAGGCGGCAGGGAAGATTTGAGACAGTACTCTGCAACAGAAAGGAGTTGTTTGTGTCCAGTCTCCGAATCGGAGGCTTGAATAATGTCACGAATGAGACCCCAGTATGAAAAAATGTTGTGTCCTAGGGCCTCATTCCCATCCCTAGTTATGAGGACATTTAAATCACGACCGACTCGCTGCCATTTGTGTGAATCTATGGTCGGCCCATCAATAATGAACCAGGGGCATTTCTCATCGACAAAAATGAAAAATTCAACCAAATGTTTCTTTTTAACCCTTATGCCTCTCTCTCTGAGTGCGTCTTTTAGGCCTTTAATGAATTCCGCCTCTTTAGACAAAGTTTTACCCATTCTGAGAAATTGGACAGATGACTCACCTAATAGTTGAAGCAGCCGGGCGAGCGGCGACAACCATGAAGTCACAGGGGCGATCGCGATCTTAATCTGTCCGTGGGGCGACCCGTACTCCGACAACCACGTCTGGGCGCCACTGTCCCCGTCCCGCGGGTTTAGTTATTCGGGTTCTCGAAGGGGGTCGCGGCCTGTAAATAAGAACGGGTGGGAGAGAGACACGACCCTTGAAAGGTTGGTCTTATCAAGAGTCATTTACTGAAAGCAGGTGTATGATTTTTAAAGTGTGCTTCAGGAAGGGCGGGGGAAGGAGGGAGAGCAGTGGGAGAGTACAGAATCTTCTGGGGTAGGAACCCCTGGGACAATGTATGGGGTGGGGGGAGGAGACAGGTGGCCCCGCGGTCCTCTCCCAGAGAGCACAGCACGTCAGATGTTCATGTACCATGACTCCTGTGAAAGGCTACAAAGCCACGGTACGCTGAGTGTTCCTTTTCTCAGGGCCAAGTTCCTTCTCCTAGGGCCAAGCACGACGTTTGCGGTTTGTCCGTTGCCAGGCAAAATGTTTGATAAGTTCTTTCTGTATAGGCTGGCTGGAAAGGGTCAGCTGGAGTTCAACGCAACCAGGGTCTCTCAGCTCAGCCAGGGTCTCTTGGCTCCCGACACTTGAGGCTTGCAAAGCTTGGAGAACAGGCCTTGAGAGCCTAGCTGATTGCTCCCCCTGCCTTTGTGTTCTTATATTTATTTATTTATTATTTTGAGATAAGGGTTCTCTGTGTACCTTTGGCTATCCTGGACTCACTTTATAGAATAAGCTTTCCTCAAACTCACAGGAATCTGTGGGCCCCTCTCTGCCTTACTGAGTGCCCGAGTGCTGGGATTACAGGTGTGCACCACAGAGGCTAGCTGCGGCCTTATTTTTACCACCTCTAAACAAAGAAAGTCCAATTATTCATCCCCAGTATCCCAGGGATCAGCTGGTGGTTTTGGTTTTGGCTTTGGTTTTTCAAGACAGGGTTTCTCTGTGTGATAGACCTAAGTGTCCTGGAACTCTCTTTGTAGACCAGTCTAGCCTTGAACTCACAGAGATCTGCCTGGGTCTGCCTCCTGAGTGCTGGGATTAAAGGCGGGTGCCACCACACCGGATTCCTGCAGCTTAACTGCCAGATGAATTGAACCTCTTATTATTTATTACTTTAGTATGTAAACTCCCCAGTTGCTTTTGGTTGTTGTATATTAATGAGTAATGAATAATGAAAACAAGTCAGTTATTTTTGTGTCATAGTCTCACTAGGTTGCATGTTCCTACATGTCTTGCCCTCCTCTAATACCCCACCCTACCCATCGTCTACAAACACATTATAATCCAATGGAGTCCACACGATTCCCTTGCCTTGTCCCCACAGAGTATAAAAATGGCATCAAGATTTGGAAAAAGCTGGGCATGGTGGCGCATGCCTGTCATCCCAGCACTCAGCAAGGCAGAGGCAGGCAGATCTCTGTGAATTCTAGGCCATCCTGGTCTTCAAAGTGAGTCCAGGACAGCCAAGGCTACACACAGATACCTTGTCTCAACCTGTTCCCCCACCCCACACTCAAATTCGGTAAAAGCTCTGCAGCCACAAAAGCAGCAGTGGCTGTTCTGGCTCAAAATGAACGTCAGCACCTGTGGCACCAAGCCCTCTAGGCGCCTGCATTTCCTCTTCCTGCTGCTGTGACACTGAGGCCCTAGGGCCACCCAGCTGTTAGCAGTCAATACAATTCTTCCTTCCTTCCTTTTGTTTTTTGTGACAGGGTTTCTCTGTGTTGCGTTGGCTGTCCTGAACTCACTTTGTAGATCAAGATGGTCTCAAATCACAGCGATCGGCTAATTCTTTTCTTTCTACAATAGCTTTTCTACAACTTTTTTTTTTTTGGTCGAATGAAGCCATTGTCTAGAGTGTGCTATCCCTAGATCTGGCTGCTGCTTAGCAAACTGGGAGCCACTTGCTGTTCTGTCTGCTTGATTCTTGCTTTTCTCATACAGTGTGCATATGTATTTTCTTTGGGGGAATATTTTTCAAGCTTTTTAACAGCATCCCGCCTGGGCATTCGCTGAAAGTCCTGACTCTTGGTTTACCTTGAGCAGCCCCATCCTGGAGCTACATGCTGCTGCCAGCCCTCAGGTGAGAAGCACACCAGTAGACACATCTCTACAGATTCTAGGAAATGGAGCAGTAATTAGAACAGAAAAATATTGATAATTTCAGAAAGCACTGTGAATCTGCAGAAGAAACAGGGACTGCCTTGAGAAGGTCAGATACTGGAAACGTTGAGAAGATGTCCTAATTTCTCCTCAACTTTCCTTCTCACAGTCTGGCAAAGATCAGGGGGAATGCTCATTTTTTTGCTTTTTTTAATCCCTGTGTTTCCCAATTTAGATGGTAAGTCAGAGATTCCAGGCGGTTTGTTAGAGGAGCCAAATCCTGAGTAGAACATATAATTGTAGGAGACAGAGAAAAGTTTCCCCCACATGGGAAGAGATTCCCAAGCCCCTCTTACCCTTCCTACTCTCTCTCCTCCATCCCCTACCCCCACTGCTAACTTCAGTGTCTAAGGGGTACTATGCTGTGGTGAAACAGCATGAGGAAAGCAACTTGGGGAAGAAAGATGTATCTGGCTTCTTGCTTCCAGATCATTGTTTGTCATAGAAGGAAGCCAGGTAGGAAACCAAACAAACAAGGCAGGAACCTGGACCAGGGGGCTGATGTAGAGGCCATGAAGGAGTGTTGCTTACCGGCTTGCTCCTGACAGCTTACTCAACCTGCGTTCTTACAGCACCCAGACCAGTAGCCCAGGGGTGGCATCAACCACAGTGGGCTTGGCCATCCCACACCAATCAGAAGAAAATGCCCTACAGGTTTGTTTACAGCCCAGTCTTATGGAGGCATATTAGGTTTGTTCCTCTCAGATGACTTTAGCTTGCCTCAAGATGACATAAAAGTAACCTGCACACCCAGTTTTTGCCATAGGTCCTTTAAAGGCCTCTAGATGACTAAATTGACTTTACCTTATTTCCTGAATCCCCTCTGTGGTGGTTTGAATAGTTATGGGCTCCATAGAACTCATTTATTTGAATGCTGGGTCCAGAAGGAGTGACACTATTTGGAGGTGTGGCCTTATTGGAGTAGGCGTGGTCTTGTTGGAGGAAGTGCATCATAGTGGGGGTGGGCTTTGAGGTCTCAGAAGTTCAAATCAATCTTCTTCTGCTTGTTCATCAAGATGTGGAACTCTCAGCTCCTTCTCCAGCACCATGTCTGCCTGCAGGCTGACAGTTTTCTGCCATAACACTAATGAAAGAACAACCAGAAACTATAAGCGAGCCTCAGTTAAATATTTTCCCTTTTAAGAGTTGCTGTGGTCACAGTGTCTGCTCAGAGCAACAGAACACTGACTAAGACATCCTCCTACTATATTGTAGCTCTGGCTTTGCTTTCTTTCTCCTACCTTCCTACAGCCTCCCTGTTTAAATGCCAACCTATGAAACTATAACAAACCCCTCTCTAAGCTTCTTCCCCTGTGGTCCATACTTTTCATAATTGGTAATTTTTTTGATCTAGGGTTTCTGTGCAACCCTGGCTGTCTTAGAATTCCTCAGTAGACCAGGCTGGCCTCCACTCACAGAGAGCCAGGTTCTGCCTCCCTAATGCAGGGATTAAAGGCCACCACTGCCTGGTTGTCAAGAAACAAGACAAGAATATAGTAGAATCAACACCAGTATCTGTGCTCTCAGCTCCTCTGCAGGAAAGGACAGAGCAGACCTAAGGGGTGAGACAGGAAAAATGTCACACAGCTTCTGAGCCAAGAGGGAAAATGAGATCATAGGAAAAGACACATGGAGGGGTTGATTCTGGAGAATGAAGATAGAATGCACAGTAGCAAAGCAGTGTCAAGAATAAAGGCTGAGGCTGGCCAGGTGGGTCAGTGGTTAAGAACATCCTCTGCTCTTGCAGAGGACCCCAGTAGGTCCCTACACCTACATGGGATGGCTCACAGCTGGCTGTTACATCAGCTCCTGGGAATGAAGACTGGAAGCATGCCTTTGGGGGCACTCTTAAGGTCATCTTGGCACTCATGGGAGTGATTTTTTTCTCTTTTCATTGGATATTGAACAGTACTTTGGTCTGCTAAATGCACTGTACCATGTTGTTATGACTTTCATTCATTATTTCTAATTCTTAAAGCTACACAAGCTATTGGTGCAGGTTTTTGAGAATGATGATACTTTTCTCAACTCAGATGTGAAAGACTTAGGAAGCTCTATATTCGGTGATCATTGTTTGGGGTCTCAAAGCAACCTGGGAAGAATGGCTAACTGGGGTGTCTGTTCAACAGCAAAGAGGAGGCTGGTCTCCAGTCTTTCTCAGCCTAGCAAGTACTTATTACAGAGCCCTGGCTCCTCTCAGCACTTCTCACCCCCATCCTACCCCCACCCCAGACTCCAAACCTATCCAGCCAGTGAGCATTGCTCTCCTTTCCCCCACTCTCTGACGCCTAAATAGTGCAGCCCTTTGGCCTATGTGCTCTCTTGGTCCTTGGCTCCTTTCTTTGTCCCTTTGCTGTCTCTCCTTTTCCCTCTCTCTTCTCTTCCTCTCTAGGTCTCTCACCTCCCCTTCTCTCATGGCCCAGTTCAGTGAGCTGGCCATGTTCAGTCTGGACTCTTGCAGATCTCTGGCTGTTCTCTCCCTCAGATCTACAATGAAAACCTTCTCCTCCACTATGCCTAAGGAGCAGTGAGGTCACTTTCATTCAGTCACCAGAAGTGAGCCTGAGACAGGGGCTCCTGAACTCATTGATTCATGAGGATGAAGATTAAAGATGTCACCTGGAGTTAGGCAAAGTGAGTGCAAAGGCTTTGTTTGTTTGTTCATTTATTTTGTTTTCTCATTTTTCTGAGATGACTTCTCTTTGTAGCTTTGGCTGTTCTGGAACTTGCTCTGTAGACCAGGCTGACCTTGAACTCATAGACATCCTCCTGCCTCTGTTGGACCCTCACACCCAACGTGGGAAGGAGGTCGCCATGAGAGACCACACAAGGCACAACGCACTGATGCAAAAGCAAAGGTTTATTGCTGACGCGCCTGGGTCCTACAGCACTCGAAAGGCTAAGGGCCCCCAGTGACTGTTACAGGTTAGTTTTAAAGGCTAAAACCACAAAGCAGGTGGGGTTGCTTATCAAGTTAGACCATATGGACATTAGGACATCTGGCATTGGGAGACCTCTTGTGGGGACTTGGGTGTGGGTCCCTAGGGCGGTTACTGGAAACCTTATGGGACCTCTGATATTTGGGAGCTTGCATATAGCTACTCTAGGAACTAGGGTGTAACTCCTAAGGCTAGCAGTAACGTAACGAGAACTGGGGGAAGCCTCTGGGTAGGCAGGGCAAACAAGCGTCTTACATTTTATGATTTTACAATTTCTCACCTCTGCCTCTCAGGTGCTGAGATTGAAGGTGTGCACTGCTGCCTCAGCAGCCACCACCATTGCCTTGCTAGATTTTAATCCTATTTGGCATAAGTGTATACTACAGCAGTGTCCTACCCAAACTGGCTAGTGGGTGGCCATGATGACAAGCAAGTAAGACAGGGCACCACCCCAGATCCAGGCAAAAACAGGCCAGAGGAGCAGAGCTTAAAGCTAACTGACAATCAGGCATTTTCCTCCTGCCTGCCCAGGAAATTTTCAAAGGGGGAGTCAAACTCTAACTGCTAGGAAAACTCCTGCTGTGTTTCTTAGCAACTTACATTCTCAGAACTCAGTGGCTCTGGACTTGTAAACGAGCCTCCCCCACTCCAACAAGGCTAAAAGGAACACTGGGAGGCAGGTTAAACAAAAGCCGGTTTGGAGGAGGAGTTGGAATGTGGTAAAATAATTTTAAGTTACAGGTGGGAGGCGAAACCGCGACTCTTTTCAGTGAGCCTAAAAACTAGAAGCTTGTTCAAACATGGCACAGATCGGGCCATTTGGTTTTTTGTTGTTGTTTTTGTTTGTTTGTTTTGCACAAACATTTACTGGGGGAGGGGGCATCAGTCCTTCTTGGCCTCTGCCTTCCTCCTGGCCACCAGCAGGCTGCTAAGCTCCTCAGGCTTCCTCTTCGCTGTGACTTGCAAGTCCACCCTCTTCTTGATGAACTCGAGCCGGCGCTTGTCCCTGGACACCTTGAGCAGCTCCATGGCGCCGCTCATGGGGTGTGAAGTCGCACATCTCCCTGATCACGTCCCTCACAAACTTGGCGAGCTTGGTGAGGTGCCAGCGGCTGTGCCTTGCCAGCCCGAGTGTGGGGGGTGCCGGTGGGGTGTGGGGGCGCCAGTGGGGTGTGGGGGGAGAGATTGAGGAGAGGGAAATCAGCAGGCAGAACCAGGCCAGAGCAGTCTGGCCTCTGTCTGGGGTGGAAGTTCTGAGCTTCCAGCTGCCTGGCCACAAGGCCGCTACGCTACTGTTGGATCCAAACAGTGGATACACAGTTTATGTGATCACCCCCCATCTCATTAAAGATGTCTTTAAAGACTCCAGTTGTTCTAGGCTTGATTGAAAGTGTAATGTATTTTTTTAAAAAGATATTTATTTATTTATTATGTATTCAGTGCTCTGGCTGCATGTACACCTGCAGGCCAGAAGAGAGCATCAGATCACATTATAGATGGTTGTGAGCCACCATGTGGATGCTGGGAATTGAACTCAGGACCTCTGGAAGAGCAGACAGTGCCCTTAACCTCTGAGCCATCTCTCAAGCCCCCAAAAGTGTAACGCATTTTAAAACACAATTTTGATATGAAAAGTCTCCAAAGGCATTGCCAACAAGTTACCCAACATAAAGGCATTTCTTGTTTGGAAGGTTGCTGGGCATTTCTTGGCCCACCTCTGAAAGAGCATCCTTTCAGTGGTTCCCTGGAACTACTAAGGACAAGTGCCCTGTCCTAGGTACCTCTGGGGACCAAGTGGGCTCCTTTGCTGTAGCTCTCTGTTCAGTTTATGAGGACTGAACTCAACCATCTAACCTATTCTGTAGCTCTCTGCTTAGTTTATGAGGACTGAACTCAACTGTCTAACCTTATCTGTTTTATCTCCAGACTATGTGGATTGTGTCAGATGGTCAGTGGGGAAAGAGATCTGAACCTGAGGACACAGACTGCATCAAGTCAAGGAGTCATTGCACTTCTATTATTTCTGCGTCTACAGCTTGGGAAGGAGAAGTAAGAGGGAGAGAGATAAGACTGACAGTAACGCTGACGGACAGTCACCTACAGAGGCGCTAGGTCATGTCCTGGCCACTGCTCTAATATTTCAACTCTTTGATCCCGACTTCTCTTACTTCCTTAAGCAAGTATTGCAAACATTATTCCAATATGTTGTTTTAAGTTGGGAAACTCTAACACAAGTAGTCAGGGAATTGACTTATGCCATTGAAGATTGTCCATTAGAGCAGCATTTGAGGGCTGCGACTTGAGCAAGCATCCTTCTGCGTAGCCATTAACAGGACGCTCCCTGGTTTCCTCATCATCAGTCTTTGGGATACAAAATAGAGGGGAAAGTGTGTGTGTGTGTGTGTGTGTGTGTGTGTGTGTGTGTGTGCACGTGCACATGTGTGCGCCTGCGCACACGCGCGTGGGATCAATTGAACTACAGATTTTTGTAAAACTACAGTTGTATTGAAAAAATATTAAACTTAGCAATGATATCCCATGGGGGCTACATTGAAACATTAGTGAGGGCTGGAGATATAGCTCAGTGTTAGAGAGCTTGCATAGTATATGCGAGGCCCTGAGTTCAATATCTAGGATGGGGAAAAAACAGAAAGAAAGGAACAAAAAGAGAAGAGGAGGAGGAGGTAAGAGAGAGAGAGAGAGAGAGAGAGAGAGAGAGAGAGAGAGAGAGAGAGAGAGAGAGCGCATTCCTGAAACAAGGTTGTCTCTAGAGATTCCAAACTGGGAACCAGGATACTGCTTTGAAAATATTTAAATTCTAAAGTTTCCTTGTAAACTATTAACAGAAACAGGTTAACTTTTTTTTATGTGCAACTCGATTTCTATCACGTAAAACATAAATCATTTAATGTATCATTTACAGTCTTAGAGAGGCAGACATATTTAATCCAAAGTCATAAACTCAATAATAAATAAAATTAAAAACAGACAAAAACCATGATCAAGCCAAACACACCAGATGCACAAGATATAACAAGACACTCTGGTTGTTGCTACTCAGAGTTGTGATCATCACAAGGATAACTTTCCCTGCACTGTATGCAGCT
>NW_026131927.1:0-78303 GCF_903995435.1 Acomys russatus
TAGAGTTCAAGGTCTACCTTATTTAGTTGAGACACTATCTCTTAAATCTCAAGAGAACAAAGAAATAAACATAAACATTCCCAGGTAATGACCACTTCTCTTTAAAACCAAATTATACACACACTGAAAATTTTTAATTGAGCTGATCATGGTGGGACACGCCTTGAATCCTAGCACTCTGGAGGCAGAGACTGGGAAGCACTGTGAGTTCAACACCAACGTGGTCTACACAGTGAGTCCAGGACAGCCAAGGCTAACACAGACAGACCCTGTCAAAAAACAAAACAAACTCACAAACAAACAAACTAATAAAATTTCTAAATTGGAAATGGAGTGTTGCTTGGTGGTGAAAGGCTAGCCCAGCTTTCTAGAAGCCTCCTGATGGAGGGAGTGACTTACCTGGTAAGAACACTGGTGACTAGGTTACTGTTCTCAGCAGGGTCAGGCAGAAACTCCAAGCTCAGGGAATCTGATGTTCTACTAAATCTCCTCTGAGCCTTTTATACACCTTCTACCTTGCCCCACTTCATGTAGCCCCGCCTCCCATCCAGAAGCTCCTATCTGATTGATCCAATAAATCTACACCCACCCAACTCTACTGAACTTTAAAATTGCCCTACTGTAGGTTGCTTGAAATAAAAACCGCTAATCTAGAATGTCAAGATTCTGATGGATGTGGTGGTGGCACACAACTATTGTACCAGCACTTGTAAGGCAGAGGCAGGCAGAACTCTGTTAACTCATGGCTAGCTAGGTCTGGAAAAGAACTCCCAAGACAGCCAGAGCTACAAAAAGAAACCCTGCCTGGGGAAAACAATATATAGAGGCTCAGGTAGAGCTCTGAAAGAAGCAAGAGAATTTTATTCAGAGTACACAAACCAGTTCAGGCTTGATTCGCACATCTGTTCTCTTCTTTAATTTTGTTTGTCTTTCTTTCTTGGTTCCCCTGATGCCCCACAAGACAGGTTTTTATGGGTAGCCTTGGGTGTCCTGGACTCGTGTTTGTAGAGCGAGCTTACCTAGACCTTATATCTTCTATGTGCCTGCCTTTGCCTCCTGAGTGCTGGGATTAAAGGCCTATGCAAGGATACCTGTCTCTGCCCTTCTGTTCTTCTTATCCAAATTCATTGGTGAATATAATTAGATAAAAATGTGTTGAGAGTTGAGCGTTGTGGTGCAGGTCTTTATACCAAGCTAAAAGGGGCTAGAGGCCGAGAGATCTCAGGAAGATCTTGGCAAAACTTGAGTCTTGGATGAGAAGCCAAGTGTCCAGAGGCTTCAAGAAGAAGGATTCTGCATATTGAATTGAGGTCCAGAGCAAGAAAGGAAATTGAAGAAAAAAAAAAAAAACAGAAAAAAAAATACCCAAACAAACCAAACACTGAACATACATATGATTTTGTTTAAATTTTTACCTATGGTATGTTCCCTGCAATTGTCTCCCCTTCCCAACTTGAATGGGTCTCATTAGAAAGCCTGTGCTTAGGCCAAGTCACCATGGCCATGCAGTGATGAGGAGATTTGGGATTGTGTATTTTTCCCACCATGACTGGCAAGTTCAAGTGATTCAGAACACTGCATAGACACCACATAGCATAGAAGAACCCAAAACCCCACCTTCTTGGAGCAAGAAAAAGGAGGATTCTATGTCAGGTTAATCCATAAGGTGTGTTTCAAGGTAGTCCAGATTAGGGAAATCAATTAAAGTAAGATTTTAAATGTCAGCCTGGTGTGGTGGTGCACATCTGGGATCCCAGCAATCTGAGATTCAGAGAAGGTAGATCTCTGTGAGTTCAAGATAGCCTATTTAAAACAGGTGGTCAAATTAGCCAAGACAGCACAGAGAAATCCACCCCTCCTTTTAAAAATTATTTATACTGTATTCTCCTCGCATGTGTGCCAGTATGCCAGAAGAGGCCAATAGATCCCATCATACATGATTATGAGCGACCATGTGGTTGGTGGGAATTGAACTCAGGACTGTTTTTAGAACAGCCAATGCTCCTAACCTCTTATCTCTTGCTCTAGCCCCAAATTCCTTCTTTAAAAAACAAAACAATGACTGGATAGTAGCCTCATGGATAAGAACACTGGGCACCATGGATTTTTAAGGTTACTTCAGGACAGCCAAGGGCAACAGAGAAATCCCTTCTCTATCAACAACAACAACAAAAAAACCACCAAAAAAGTCAACACCATTCCCCTCAAAAAGAGTTTAAAATGTCTTAATTGATGCTCTTCTTTAGTGGTGTTTGTTCCCACTGCACATGCCTTCTGAAATTCAGTCACATTCCCCGGTCATTTATTGACTTTTTGTTTAGTTGTATGTAGAGTTAAGTTTTTCCCCATGCAGCCCAGTATCCCCTGTAATGTGATCTTCTTTTGCTCAGTACATTATTTACTTTACTTTGACTTTAAAGGTGTGGCTCCTGTGAGATAATTGGGTCCTATTTTGCACAAACACACACCCACACACACACACACATGTCTCAGATGGGAGTAGTAAAATAGACAGTCTGAAGCAACCCCATTCCTAGAACCTTGGTTCCCACCAGCCTGGACCTGTGGCCTCTGTGCATGAAGCCATCCCCAGCACTCTTTGTAGTCTACATTTAAGAGAAAAATTCAGTTAATACACCTGCAAAACCATAATCTGTGAAACATAATTTAAGATACTGCAAAAGGATTAAATGAGAACAAATACTCATGTTTCAGAGTGAGCCTAGAACCCTGGACAGAGTCAGAAGTTTTAGAGTTCAAGGTCTGCCTTGCTTAGTTGAGACCCTATCTCTTAAATCTCAAGAGAACAAAGAAACAAACAGGAACATTCCCAGCTAATGTCCAGTTCTCTTTAAAACTAAATTATACACACACTGAAAATTTTAAATTGAGCTGATCTTGGTGGGACACGCCTTGAATCCTAGCACTCTGGAGGCAGAGACAGGTGAAGCACTGTGAGTTCAACACCAACGTGGTCTACACAGTGAGTCCAGGACAGCCAAGGCTAACACAGAGAGACCCTGTCAAAAAACAAAACGAACTCACAAAACAAACAAACAATAAAATTTCTAAATTGGAAATGGAGTGTTGCTTGGTGGTGAAAAGGCAAGCCCAGCATTCTAGAATCCTCCTGATGGAGGGAGTGACTTACCTGGTAAGAACACTGGTGACAAGGTTGCTGTTCTCAGCAAGGTCAGGCAGAAACTCTAAGCTCGGGGAATCTGATGTTCTACTAAATCTCCTCTGAGCCTTTTATACACCTTCCACCTTGCCCCTCCTCATGGAGCCCCGCCTGCCATCCAGAAGCTCCTATCTGATTGGTCCAGTGAGTTTCCACCCACTCAACTCTACTGAACTTTGAAATTGTCCTACTGTAGGTTGCTTGAAATAAAAACCGCTAATCTAGAATGTCAAGATTCTGATGTGTGTGGTGGTGGCACACAATTATTGTACCAGCACTTGCAACGCAGAGGCAGGCAGAACTCTATTATCTCGAGCCAGCCAGCCTGGATAGCAACTCCCAAGACAACCAGAGCTATAAAAAGAAACCCTGCCTGGGGTAAAGAATATATAGAGGCTCAGGTAGAGCTCTGAAAGAAGGAAGAGAATTTTATTCAGAGTACACAAACCAGTTCAGTCTTGATTCGCCCTTCTGTTCTCTTCTTTGATTTTGTTTGCTTTCCTTTTTTTTATTCCCCTGATGCACCACGAGACAGGTTATCTACTGGGTAGCCTGGTTTTCTGGACTCGGTGGTCGTAGAGCGAGTTTACCTATGACCTCACATCTATGTGCCTGCCTTTGCCTCCGAGTGCTGGGATTTAAAAGGCCTATGCAAGATACCGGTCTCCTGTCCTTCGTCCTTTCCTTATCCAGGTTCCATTGGTGAATATACTTAGATAAAAATGTGTCGATAGTTCAACGTTGTGGCGCAGGTCTTTAAACCAAGCTAAAAGTGGCCAGAGGCAGGCAGATCTTCGGAAGTTTCAGGTGAAACCTGAGTTGGATGAGAAGCCAAGTATCCAGAGACCTCAAGAAGAAGGATTCTGCATGTTGAATGAGGTCCAGAGCAAGAAAGGAAACAGAAGAAAAAAAACAGAAAAAACCACGAAAATAACCACCAATGAACATACATACGATTTTGTTTACATTTTTGCCTATGGTATTATTGCCTACAGAGGAGTCTTGAATGCAATAGTCTACCCTCCCCAACTTGAATGGGTCTCATTAGAGAGCCTGTGCTTTTGCCAACTCACCATGGCCCTGCCAGTGAGGAGGAGACTTGGAATTGTGTATTTTTCCCACCAGGACTGGCAAGTGCAAGTGATTCAGAACACTGCATAAATGTCACACAACATAAAAGAACCTAACACCCAACTTGTTGGAGCAAGAAACAAGAGGATTCAAGGTCAGTCTAATCCTAAGGTATTTCAGGTTAGTCTACTTTAGGGAAATCAAGTAAAATAAGATTTTAAATGTCAGCCTGGTGTCCCGGTGCACACCTGTGATCCCAGCTATCTGAGATGAAGAGAAAGTAGATCTCTGTGAGGTCAGGACAGCCTATCTAAAACAGGAGTCCAGATTAGCCAAGACAACACAGAGAAATTGCCCCCCTTTTTAAAAAATTATTTATACTGTATTCTCCTCGCATGTGTGCCAGTATGCCAGAAGAGGCCAATAGATCCCATCATACATGGTTATGAGCCACCATGTGGTTGGTGGGAATTGAACTCAGGGCTGTTGTTAGAACAGCCAATGCTCTTAACCTCTGACCCCTTGCTCTAGCCCCAAATTCCTTCTTTAAAAAAAAAGCAAAACAACAACTGGATAATAGCCTCATGGATAAGAACACTGGGAACCATGGATTCCTAAGGTTACTCCAGGACAGCCAAGGCAACAGAGAAATCCCTTCTCTATCAACAAACAAAACTACCAAAAAAGTCAACACCATTCCCCTCAAAAAGAGTTTAAAATGTCTTAATTGAAGCTCTTCTTAGTGGTGTTTGTTCCCACTGCACATGCCTTCTGAAATTCAGTCACATTCCCCAGTCATTTATTTGACTTTTTGTTTAGTTGTATGTAGAGTTAAGCTTTCCCCATACAGCCCAGTATGCCCTGTAATGTGATCTTCTTTTGCTCAGTACATTATTTACTTTACTTTGACTTTAAAGGTGTGGCTCCTGTGAGATAATTGGGTCCTATTTTGCACAAACACACACTCACACACACACACACGTCTCAGATGGTAGTAGTAAAATAGACAGTCTGAAGCAACCCCATTCCTAGAACCTTGGTTCCCACCAGCCTGGACCTGTGGCCTCTGTGTATGAAGCCATCCCCAGCACTCTTTGTAGTCTACATTTAAGAGAAAATTCAGTTTAATACACCTGCAAAACCATTATCTGTGAAACATAATTTAAGATACTGCAAAAGGATTAAATGAGAACAAATACTCATGTTTCAGAGTGAGCCTAGAACCCTGGACAGAGTCAGAAGTTTTAGAGTTCAAGGTCTGCCTTGCTTAGTTGAGACCCTATCTCTTAAATCTCAAGAGAACAAAGAAACAAACAGGAACATTCCCAGCTAATGTCCAGTTCTCTTTAAAACTAAATTATACACACACTGAAAATTTTAAATTGAGCTGATCTTGGTGGGACACGCCTTGAATCCTAGCACTCTGGAGGCAGAGACAGGTGAAGCACTGTGAGTTCAACACCAACGTGGTCTACACAGTGAGTCCAGGACAGCCAAGGCTAACACAGACAGACCCTATCAAAAAACAAACAACTCACAAACAAACAAACTAATAAAATTTCTAAATTGGAAATGGAGTGTTGCTTGGTGGTGGAAAGGCTAGCCCAGCTTTCTAGAAGCCTCCTGATGGAGGGAGTGACTTACCTGGTAAGAACACTGGTGACTAGGATACTGTTCTCAGCAGGGTCAGGCAGAAACTCCAAGCTCGGGGAATCTGATGTTCTACTAAATCTCCTCTGAGCCTTTTATACACCTTCCAACTTGCCCCTCCTTATGTAGCCCCGCCACCCATCCAGAAGCTCCTATCTAATTGGTCCAATGAGTCTCCACCCACCCAAAACTACTAAACATTGAAGTTGTCCTACAGTAGGTTGATTGAAATAAAAACCGCTAAACTAGAATGTCAAGATTCTCATGGGTGTGGTGGTGGCACACAACTATGGTACCAGTACTTGGAGAGCAGAGGCAGGCAGAACTCTCTTAACTCAAGGCTAGCCAGCTCTCGAAAGCAACTCGCAAGACAGCCAGAGTTACAAAAAGAAACCCTGCCTGGGGAAAACAATATATAGAGGCTCATGCAGAGCTCTGAAAGAAGCAAGAGAATTTTATTCAGAGTACACAAACCAGTTCAGTCTTTATTCGCCATTCTGTTCTCTTCTTTAATTTTGTTTGTCTTTTTTTCTTGGTTCCCCTGATGCCACACGAGACAGATTTTTTATTGGTAGCCTTGGGTGTCCAGAACTCGTGTTTGTAGAGCAAGCTTACCTAGACCTTATATCTTCTATGTGCCTGCCTTTGCCTCCTGAGTGCTGGGATTAAAGGCTTATGCAAGGATACCGGGCTCTGCCTTTCTGTTCTTCTTATCCAGATTCATTGGTGAATACAATTAGATAAAAATGTGTTGAGAGTTGAGCATTGTGGTGCAGGTCTTTAGACCAAGCTAAAAGGGGCTAGAGGCCGGGAGATATCAGGAAGATCTTGGCAAAACCTGAGTGTTGGATGAGAAGCCAAGTGTCCAGAGGCCTTATGAAGAAGGATTCCACATGTTGAATTGAGATCCAGAGCAAGAAAAAAAATTGAAGAAAAAAAAAAAGGCAGAAAAAAATACCCAAAAAAACCAAACACTGAACGTACATATGATTTTGTTTACATTTTTGCCTATGGTATTATTGCCTACAGAGGAGTCTTGAGTGCCATTGTCTATCCTTCCCAACTTGAATGGGTTTAATTAGAGAGCCTGTGCTTTTGCCAACTCACCATGTCCCTGCCAGTGAGGAGGAGACTTGAGATCGTATTTTTCCCACCATGACTGGCAAGTGCAAGTGATTCAGAACACTGCATAAACGTCACACAACATAAAAGAACCTAAAACCCAAATTGTTAGAGCAAGAAACAGGAGGATTCTAGGTCAGTCTAATCCCTAAGGTATTTCAGGTTAGTCTACTTTAGGGAAATCAAGTAAAACAAGATTTTAAATGTCAGCCTGGTCTGGTGGTGCACACCTGTGGTCCCAGCTATCTGAGATGCAGAGAAAGTAGATCTCTGTGAGTTCAGGACAGCCTATCTAAAACAGGAATCCAGATTAGCCAAGACAACACAGAGACATCCCTTTTTTATTATTTATTCTGTATTCTCCTCGCATGTGTGCTAGTATGCCAGAAGAGGCCACCCGACCCCGTTTATAGATGGTTATGAGCCATCATGTGGTTGATGACAATTGAACTCAGGACCTTAGTAAGATCATTCAGTTCTTCTAAACTCTGACCCATCTCTCTAGCACTAAAATTCTTATCTTAAAAAAGTAAACAATGTTCAGAATACTAGGCAGCAGAATTTTAATGTTAATCCAGGGACAGCAAGGCAAACAGAGAGAAATATCTTTTCTATCAACAACAAAAAGCACCAAAATCAACACCCTCCCGAAAGGATTATTAAAGGTGTTCAGTGAAGTTCTTCCTTAGTGGTTCGTTCCCACCTGCACATGCCTTCTGATAATCAGTCACATTCCCAGGTCATCTATATTACTTTTTGTTTAGTTATATGTAGAGTTGTCTTTTCCATGCAGCCAAGTCTACACTGGAATGTGATCTTTTTTGGTCATCACCTTACTTTTAGTTTTAAGCTATGGATGCTGTGTGATAATTTGGTCCTCTTTTGCATACACACACACACACACACAGTTGGGCTGAACCAACTCTATATCTAGTTCCTTGGTTCCCAACTGCCTGGACCTGGGGCTTCTGTAGATGAAGACATCTCTAGCACTCTTTGTAGTCTATATTTAAGAGAAAAATTCAGTTCATACACCTGCAAAACCATAATCTGTGAAACATAATTTAAGATACTGCAAAGGGATTAAATAGTAAGAAGATTCTAGGTGGTATTCCAGAGTGAGCCTACAACTCTGCACAGAAGCAGAGGATCTAAAGTCCAAGGCCAGCCTTGCTTAATTGAAGCTCAGTCTCTAAAAAACTCAAGAGAACAAAGAAACTCACATGTACATGCCGATGTTCTCATAAACAACTTCTCATAAACCAAATTTTTTTTCAAACAAGTCCTTCACTTGCTTAGTTAGAGTAACTCCTAGATATTTTTTATTGCTTGTGGCTAATGTGAAGGGTGTGGTTTTCCTAATTTCTTCCTCTGCAAGCTTGTCATTTGTGTATAGGAAGGCTACAGACTTTTTTGAGTTAATTTTGTATCCAGCTAATTTGCTGGCTATAGCATCCAATACAGCTCAGGAACTCAGACACAGGTTAATAATGGCAATCGAGTCAAAGGTCCATTGAGAAGGACATCATCAGATTTATATTTCAGACATACTGAGATTAACAGGCCTGAAAGACTCAGTGACTCACTCTCAGAACTATGCTTTTCATGTATTGCTAAAACTCAGTCAGAAGTGAGACTTTACCCCATGGCACATGGCAGCTTGAAACCACAGGATTGCTGGGATTTCAAACCAATCCTTGGCACCATAACGAATTCCAGCTCAATCTTAGGTACACAGGGAGAGCTCATCTTGAAAGATTAAAAAACTAAGCACATTAAACCCATCAAATCAACTCAATCTTTGTGTCTTGGACTACTGAATGAGTTCGTGTCAACCCTCCAGTCTAAGTTCTTTTTCTGGATGGAGATCTGCCGAATTCTACTGTAAGAATGTTTTTCTGAGAGGTCTCTGTCTGGGGGAGAGTGTCTCTCTAGGTTCTGTCATTATTTCTGCCTTTGTGTCCCTGTTTTCCAGGATTCTTGTCCTGAAAATCAGTAACAGTCAGAGTCCAGGCCCCACCCACACTCCTGGAGCTGTCAGGTCAGAGGAGCTGAGTGTGGTGCACTTCATTAAATGAAAATAAGCACCACTAGGGTTGAGAGTGAGGGCAGGGGTAAAGACTCTGAACAAGAACATGGGTCTGTTGAGGAACCGTTTCTCCGGAAGCTTCCCAGGGATCTTCAACTACAATGGCTGCTGAAATCATGTTTAGGGAAGTCGGTTTTTTTCACTTGTACCATGTGAGCCTGAGGTGGAAACCACTGTGCTTTTTGCTTGACAATGGACAAGGAGCTACACTACTGGCAGTAGAAGAAGGCCCAAGGTGACACCCCGGGCCTCAGACTACAAAGATGTTGAATTGTGTGTGCACTCAACAAAATGCACTGTCCTGGACATGATGCTCATTTTGCATACACTGACTTTAGGACAAATGTGATCTGTCTAAATGTTCGGTCCAACCACCAACACTACTACAGCACCATTTGTAGATCCCATCTCTTGTTCTCTCCTTAGGTTCCTGAAGACTTATCAGTCACTCACTGTGAGCTCTCACAGTCATAGTTGGATCACCTGTCCCAGTGCCTGGACTTCTGTTTTCTCAAAGCTCTAAAGCTGAGGGCTTCAGTGCTCTCTGCTGTATGAGTGATCTTCTTGGAGTTCTCCTGGATAGACTCACAGATACCATGGAACTCTAGGTTTGGAGCTGCATGGGGTCGGAGACCCTCACTTCATTCTGTCTTGCCTGCCCTGAGCCAATGGTCCCAGCTCATCAAGGTCAATATCCTTGATAATGACATCTCCATGCCTGTCCTGAAGGAGCTCCTGATCCACTCATCCAGCCTGCCCAGTCTATGCCAGTGTTGTCCCCTTCTCCCTGGAGTGCTGTGACAACATGGGTGATGTCTTCATCGAGAGATTTGCTTAACTATCTCCAGAGCTGAATAAAATCATCCAAAAGGCAGCACAAGACAGTCTCTTTTCCTATGAGTATCCACCAATAACATTGTACTCTGTGTATCCCGAGCTTGGAGCAGACTTTGTCTCTGTTGGAAGAAAATGGGGGAAGGTTGCTTCTGATATTGAGAACCTGAAGCCTAGTGTGGTAAGTGGATGAAGTCCTTAGTGGACATGCTGACATTAGCTAGGATATGTCAAGGTCCTCAAGGCCTCAGACAAATGGAGGCTGACTCTGTGCAGAAAGAACCAACTATTGCGTCCTTCCCCTAATTACAGAAGCTTGAGACTGTCCCCACTGAGTCCCCATCTTAAGTTAGGTACCCTCACCACAGCTGCATATAGCACTTGTACTATGTGTGTCTTCCACAGAGGACACTGCTCACTAGTTCCCAGCTTTTCTCTACCTGTGACTGTGGTCTCTTCCTTTACCATCACCCCAGTCAGCACAATTCTAAGGCTGTGCAAGATCTGCCAGCATAGAGGCTGGGTTCTCATCAAGGGGCCTCAGAGCACCTTACTTCTCACTGTGTTTAATGTATTGGAAGGAAATTGTTGTGCAGCAGGTTCAGACCACAGGGACTGTGTTTCAAATGGGATGAGGGGACAGGTGTCTTAGATTAGAAAGACAATTGTTCAATTGTAAGTGATAACTGGGAGACAGAGACACTATTATGAACTTGATAATGTTAATCCATGATATATTGGTGGGAGAGGATTGCCAAAATGACACTTTCAACGGAGCACTCATACCCTGGCACCCGGGAGGTTGCTGTGTGGTGTCTCCCACAGTCACTGCCCTATTCAGCTGGTTTCCATGTACAAGGTAATGAGAGTCTTGTACTTTGGTGAAGGAAAGACATCGTGCTGTTTCATCAGCAGCTGAAGCTGTGGGACTCCTGCATTACATATGATGGAGTCAGATTGACATTCCATCCTTCTCCCAGGCTGGGTTCCTGCCACTTGTGTGTGGCTGCCCAGCCGGTTATGTGCAAAGAACAGTCAATCCACTGTGAGCAAGGGGACCTGCTCTCTTAAGAAAGAGGTTTTACGGGATGGCAGGGAATTGAACTTCAGGGTGTTCAGGCAAAGGGGTGCTCAGTGTCCAGCAAAATGGCTGAAGCACTCAGTTCATAACAAAACAGAGCAAAGTGGAATGAGGTCATTTTCTTTCTTGGCTTCTTGTTTCTTTATTTTCCTTTTCTGTTTTAAATAGCATTACATTCTCCAGGCTGCCCTGAATTCATTATCTTTCAGTCTGGTCATCCTGGGTGCTGTGCTTGCTACCATGTATCACCAGGCCTGGCTTGTAAGCCACATCTCTGTGGGGCTTTAATCTTCAGTGCTCCAGCCTTCTTGCTGGCCACCTTCAAATTAAGTCCTCTGAGAGCTGAAAAAGTCATTCTCAGCCTAAGGAGGAGATCTGCATTGCTGTTGTTGTTCTTGTTGTTGTAGCTCCAGACAGGGCTACACAACCTTGTCTATCCTGAAACTTGCTTTATAGCATAGACTGACCTTGATCTCAGAGGCCCACCTTCCTCTGCCTCCTGAATGATGGCATTGAAGGCATGCACTGAGCTTAGCTCTGTCACCTGCATCCTCACCCTTCAGTAGTGACAGTTGTCTGTTGGTGTGGCCTTCCTTGAGGCCACCCTTATGCTTCCTTTCTGCTTTACCACTAAAAACCAAGAGAAGAAATGTGCAGCATGCCATTTTCTTCATCTTCAGTTTCTGCTTAAGAGATAAAAATTTCTTGACGGGGCTGTGGCTGTGTGCTGACTGACTGCAGGACCCTTCAGCAAGTATACTCCACACAGAAGTAAAATGGGAACTCAGAAAACATGAAGACAAAGACATCTCAGACATATTCACCTCCTAATTAACACTTGTTGGAAGTGGGAGTTGGCATTAGTTACAATATCCTATGCAGGCTATCTCTTTATACTTCCAGAACAGTGAGTTATATGTTGGCTAGCATGTGCTCTTCCCACGGCCCAACTCCTATGGCAGGAGAACATGTGCTAATACCACCCAACGGTTTTAGTCCTGTCCACCCTCAGAGAATAGGAGACACCACAACCTGGTTTCCTTGCAATGTGGCCACCGAGAACTCCCAATCCTCATGTGCCCTGGTCCTTCAAGGTGACTTACAATAAGGCAGAGAGTGGTGGCATTCCCTGTCAAGTGGGGTACAGTTTCCTTCCCTATTTTGCCTCATCTCCTTAGAGCTTACTTGGTGCTGGAATGTAAAGTGTGCACCCCATGCTCAGTTCTTTCTTTTTATAAAATTAAAAAAATGGCATATAGGTAGTGAGAGGACAACTGTAATCGAAACAGATCTCTTTAAGTTGGAGGCCAGCCTTGTCTAGAGCACTAGTTGTAAGACAGCCAGATTTATAGAGAATCCTTGTCTCAAGAAACAAAAGAAAACCTACAACCTCTTAAACTAACAAATTAACACTACTTCCTCAAAAAAAAAGAAAAAAAAAACCAATCAACCAACCAAAAAACCTTTATATTTATCTTTGAACCAGAAGGTTCTAAATGAGATAACGTGAATGTCTAAAACAATTTTTAATGTAGGGTGTTTTTTAATGGGGGGTGGTCCTTATTTTTGTTGGAAGACTTTTCTAAGTGAAGTCAGGAATTAAAGTGTGGGAAGTGTACAAGTACAATAGAGGTCTGGGCCAAGTGTTTCCAGGCTACTGGCCTCAGGGTGAAAGAATTGTAATTATGGCTCATGTAGATTTCCAAAAGAAGCAGGAGAATATTATTCAGAGCAACCAAATCAGCTCATGGTGGAATACATTTAAACAGAAAATGTCTAGATTTCATTATTACCTATGGGAAGAGAAAGACAATCTAGTGTTTGCAGCAGGGGTGTGTGGAATTCTATGTAGGCAGAGCTTCACAGAGGTTCTGGGCTAAAACATGCATAGTGCAGAGAGCAGTGTGGGTGCCTAGAACATATAAATGAAAAATCTAGGTTGCTAGGTGCATTTTTGTTCTTTTTTTTTTTTTGAGACAGGGTTTCTGTGTGGCCCAGGATGTCCTGGAACTCACTCTGTGCACCAGGCTGAGCTCAAACTCCCAGACCACCACCTGTTGAGATTAAAGCCATACATCCCCACCACTTGGATGCCACGTACATTATTATAAGAAGTTGGTATGCATGACTCAACCCAAATGTGAGACAAGCTAACTATACATTGTGGTTGTCTAACTCAAAGATATCTTCAACCCAACACTGTCCTTGCAGACAGGGAGAGAAAGACAGTTTTGCTTTTCCCAGAAGACACAGTCTTTCTGATGGGATTAGCTTTGCACACAAGCTTGGGAAACTGTAACCAAATATAGGAGCTATGGGCCAAGGCTGGAGATCTATATTGAGGTCCAGACCTGGTAAATTAGATGTGTCCAAGTCTCAAGTCCAAGCTAAGGCTTTCTAGAATGGTGGTGTTGGGGCAACAGGGCCTTAATCACTCTGCACATCCCCAAACCATGACTTTGTTCATCTAGATTCTCTCTATCTGCCTTCACAGTCTGGGATCTTCCCAGGCAACCCTGAGCCTGAGTCAGCATTCACAAATATTACAACCTTAAAAATCTCATCAGAGGAACAAGGAATATTAGAGCGTTGGGATAAATATCAGTTCAAGACTCTACAGTACTGGGCCTACAGTGTGTTTGTATCCATGACCAGTGGCTAGAGCGCCATGTATATGGGAGACATAAGGCAGGGCATGGGCAGTGTTTTGGGGCTGCAAGGCTGCTCAGGGGAGAGAGATTAAGTTTCCCAAAGAGATAATGATGGAAGGCCTAGGTGAATTCATGAAAATTAGAGAAGGAAGAAAAGAAGCAGGAAGGGAAGAAAGGAACAAAAGAAGAAAGGAGGGAAAAAGGAGTGAAGAAAGGAAGGAGAGAGGGTGGGTAGGAGGAGAAAACAAAGAAGGAAGGAAGTAGAAAGAAGGGCAAAGGGAAGGAAGAAAGGAGGGAAGGAAGAAAAGGAAGGAGGGATGGAGGAATCATTTGCAGATGTGCACACACGTGTGTGTGTGTGTGTGTGTGTGTGTGTGTGTTTGTGTGTGTGTGTGATATTGCAGTGCTGTTTCTTTGCTGGAATGTCTTTAGTCACAGCCCTAAGTGAGTTGATGCTCATGATTGGCTGAGGTGAGGTATGCTTTTGTCATTAACCTTTATCAGAAATCACAATATAAATTTTGCATGTGCTTAATTTAAGTAGGTCACTGGTTTCCAAGGTCTAGCTCATAAGAATTGTTTCATTTGTGTTTGTCTTAGAATGACTCTGTCAACTGTACCTGGGTCTGGCCTAGAAACAACTATGTATCTGAGGCTGGCCTTGAACTCCTGACCTTTCTGACCCAAAGAATACTGGACTTGTGGAACTATGCACCAACACACCAAGATTAGTTACTTTTTAATATCCTGTGTTTCACATCACTTTTCACGATTGACCATTTCTTTTTCTTTGAGTGTTTATAAGAGGTGATTTCTAGTAATATATCTAAGTGAGGAAGGATGCTCACCATGAGCCCAACAACACAGGCTTCAATCCTGGGACCTACATGATAGAATGAGAGAGAATCAACTGCTGTAAGTTGTCCGTGTACCTCTATTCTCTCTCTCTCTCTCTCTCTCTCTCTCTCTCTCTCTCTCTCTCTCTCTCTCTCTCTCTCTCTGTCTCTTTCTCTCTCTCTTTCTCTTTCTCTCACTCTCTCTTCCCCATTTCTCTCCAGTGTGTGTTTGTCTGTGTGTGCATATCTGGGTCTACCTCAATCTGTCTCTGTCTCTCTCTTGCAAACACAAATGAATGTGAAAATTTTCTAATTCCTTAATTCTTTTAATTCTTTTTCACTGTCAATGGGTTAAATTTGTCTTATTCTCCTTATTTCCCAGGCAACTTCTCTTGACCATGATATTTTACATTCATACACTGTTGGGAAACGATCAGCTAAATTTTGCCAAGAAGTTTCAATCAGTGTCTGAAGGGATTATGATGAATACTGATCAAGAGCTGATAATGCAAGACAGGTGTTGAGCCCAAAACAAGAGGCTTGAGATAGAGAGAGGATTTGGAATTGTTTTGGCTGTTTAAAGGAGAGGTCTCTCCTAGAGAGAACTGCTCCAAGGAAAGCTTCAAGCGCTGGACTTCGGTTGAGGCTCTGGGCCTCAGCTGCTGTCCCAGGTTCGAGCAGTAACCTTGGTTGAATTGAGGGTTTGCTGAGGTCCTGATGACTACATCAGGAGAATTGTTCCTCAGAACTAATCTCCTTAAGGGTTTCATTATTGTGTTTTTAAATCTCCTTTTCCTATTGTTTGGGTTAGTTGGGTTGTAAGTGTGGTACCCTCTGTTAGTGAGTCCATAATAAAGTATAGTTTTTAAGAAAATTGAGCCTACAGGGTATGTTGCTGTACTCCTTTAATCCCAGCACTTGGGAGGCAGCGGCAGGTGGATCTATGTGAGTTCACAGCCAGCCTGGTCTAGAAAGTGAGTCCAGGCCAGCCAAGACTGCATAAAGAAACTTACTCTGGAAAAAACAAAAACAAAACAATATATAACAAACAAACAAACAAAAAAAGAGCTGGTCATGCTCTTGCAAAGGACCAGAGTTTAGATCTTAGCATACTGGTCAGGCAATTCATATTTACACCTCTAGTCTCTAGGCATTACCCCTGACTCTGAGGGTGCTACAGTCATACCTGGAAATAACCACACGCATAAACACATTATTAAAAATATAACAAAATCTTTTAAAAATAAACAAATTGAGTTTACCAAAATTAAAATGGTGAAAGAAAAATTTCCATTGCTAGAGTTTTCACTGGTGTTATCACATGATCACCTGCATGGTAATTGTTCCACTTTGTTACACCAAGTGCAGGAAGATCACACAAGATGTGCTGAGCCAGATCATGTGAGAAAGAATGGCCTTGACATTAGATTTCATTTTTATTATTTCTGGTTTCGTCTATAAATTGACATTATACATACATATATTATACATTGTCTTGTTTTGGTTGTAGACAGGGTCTCTCTGGGAAGCCCTGGCTGTCTTGAATCTCACTCTGTAGACCAAGTTGGATTTCCACTCAGAGTTCCACCTCCTTGTCTCCTTTTGTTGTAATATAAGCTGTGCACCACCACTACTGGACTGCTTATTTTTTAGGAGTTGAAACTTTTAACTATAGTTTTTAACTTATTAGCACATAATAATATTTTACAATAATACAGAGTAAATAATGTGGGTGTGGTTCCTTCAAACTATGCTATGCAGCCAGCTTAAGGGCCTGCTATGCACCCTCAGCCTTCATACACACATAGGCTTTGGTTACATATTTTCATGAAATAAACATACAGAAGACTATGTATAGTAAATACACACAAGGATATAGACTTGGACCCTGAGGCTTTAGATTTACTACCTTTGTATTCTGCCAATCTCATGCTCTTATTTTCTATCCAATTATAAAAATGACCAAGAAGAACCAAAGACTAGCTTAAGGGTTTAAAATAACCTTGAATGCAAGATTGATTTACCATAGGGAAATGGACTCAATGCCAGCCAGGCATGACAGTGCATATATACAATTACCAGCACTATGAAGGCAAGGCAGGAGGCTATTTAGAGAGGTGAGAGCCAGCAGTGGACAACACAGCTGACTTAATCTTCTCAAAGGATGAAGCTAAAACAGCTAAGAGACAGAGTGTTGCCTGGCATGCCCCAGCATCTGGGCTGTATCATCTGAACACAAAATTAATAGACAATCAACCGAATTGGGCCTGGCGGTGGACACCTTTAATTCCAGCATTCCAGGTACAGAGACAGGCAGATCTCTGTGAGGTGAACATCCTGGTAAAGATATTGATTTCCAGGACAGCCACGGCTACATAGAACTGATTAAAAAGGAAAGAAGAGAAAAGGGAAATGAATCCACTTTAGTCAGGCATGCTGGTGTCTGTAATCCCAGCAGCACTTGGAAAAGTGGCAGGAGAATTGGCATGGAGTAGAGTGTGAGAATCCACCTGAAAACACTAACAAAAGAATCAGCTGATACAATTAACCTTATCAATGAAACAATCAAATAACATTTTATTCCAAGAAGAACCGCATTGACAAAATCCCCTCACCCACTCAGGGTTTCTTTTATTTATTTTATTTTTAAGACAAGATCTTATGTATTTCCAGTCTGGCCTCACACTTACAATATCACTTAGCTTGGCCTTGATCTCTTGATCTCCCCACATTTACCCCTCTAAGCTGGAGTTACAATGTGGATCACCACATCCTGCTTTTTACAACTTTGTTTTCGGCTCATAGCAAAGTGAAGAAGGAATGGTTCAGTATGGTTAACTTGATTCTTTGAGGCTATGCAAGCTGTGTGGTTGAATGTGAAGGACATCATTTTTTTTATTTTACTGCTTGTGTTTTGTTTTCTTTTGTTTGGTTTAGTTTTTACTGTTGTTGTTGTAGTTTGTTAATAAAGGGTGGGGGGAAGCCTTCAGGAGACATGGGTTTTGCTAGTTCATACCCTCAGGTCAGCTGATGGAGTATTGGTAGGGATCTCTGAGATCTTTCTAGGAACAGTGAGTGTGTTCAAAGCTACCTCTTAAAAGTTGTTCAAGTGAGGAGGAATGGAGATATGGATTGCATTCCAGATCCAGCCTTCTGTTTTTGTTTTAGTTTTCCTTTTTTTGTGGTGGTGTGATGGTGGCAGTTTGTTTTGTTGTTTTTGTTTTTGTTTTTTTGACACAGGCTATCTCTCTGTAGCCTTTGCTGTCTTGTAGCTCTCTCTGTAGACCATGCTGGCCTTGAACTAACAGATATCTGGCTGCCCCTAACTTCTGAGAGCTGGCATGAAAGGCATGTGCCACCACACTGAGAAAGTCTTTCTTTTTCTTTTACATTGAAGACTAGTGGGCCAGCTGTGGTGGCACATGCTTTAATCTTAACGCTTGGGAGACAGAGGCAGACATATTTCTGTGAGTCTGAAGTAAGTCTGGTGTACAAAGTGCTTTCTGTGATACCCAGAGATAAAACAGAGAAAGGCTGTCTCAAAATAACAAAAACAAACAAACAAACAAACCAAAACATAAGAATAGAAATGAAGGTGGGGCACACCTCCAATCCTAGCACTGAGGAAATGGTCACACTGAGAAACCCTGTCCTGAAAAACAAAAACAGTAATGACAACAAAAGTGTAATACAATAGAAACAGACAAAATATTAGAAAGAATAAATAATTCACAGAGGTGAATTTTGGAAAGATAAACAAGACTGATTCGACCCCACCCACCAAAAGAAAACAAGAAGGGACCCAAGCTAACAGAGTCAGAATTGAACAGGGATACATTACAAGCTGTGCATAAAAAATTGAGAATATTAAAATAGTATAAGAACAATTATATACTATTGCTGGGTATACTCATGACCAAAATGCAGCCCAAGTCATTCTTCAGTGTTACAGCCATCTGCCTTGAATGTTGGCAGCACTATGTCTATGACACGAAGTCCAGATGTTATCTATGTTGGCAGTAGATAGGAGAAGGTTGCTTCTAGATGCTAAGAAATCAAAGACTAAAGGAATGACGTTCATCACATCTCTGAGTACTTGTGGCTTCAGACATAGTTTGATGCTTTGGAATCAAAATGGTGATCAGGGGATTCACCCCACAGGGGTGAAGTGACATGAAGAAGAAGAAGATAAGAAAATGTGTCTTTGGAATCAGAAAGACAGTTGTGCATTTCTAAATGAGCCTCTAGCGGGACAGCACTATCAGTAGCTTCCCAATGTTATAAATAAATGGTCAATTTGAATGTTCTCCTCTGGTGGCCTATTCAATACTGACCTTGGTTTGAGGTTTACAGACATGGTGAGCTGTGACTCCATGAGGTATGATGAAGGAAATTATAGTCCAGGAGCTGTTGGCATTAAGATGAGCTGAAGTCATTCATGACGTGGTCTCCCCCTCTTCAATTTCTACTCTTGGCTTCTTGGTGGGGTATGGTGCACAAGGAAGACAGAGGAGGAAGTCAGAACCCCTGACATTGCTGTTCCTGTCAGCTCTGTGCCATCATGTGACTGCTAGGAACAGAACCTGCATCATCTGGAAGAGCAACTTGCACTCTTAACCGCTGAGCCATCTTCCCAGCCAATGCCAGACTCTGAAGGTGTCCATTAGGGATATCCTGAGTCCCCTTATGCTGCATGTCACCCTTGATGACTGCAGGAGGGAGCTTTTAGGTGGAGTCCCATAAGATTGTATGTGAACATTTGTGACTGAGCTTGGCAAAAATGAAGGCAATGAGATTCTGCCTCCGAAGGGCTAGGATTAAAGGCATGTGCTACCACTGCCCAGCCATTTCTACTCTTGTTTTTAACACCTCTTTCAATCTATGGACTTTCGACTTGCCTTTCATCCCCTAAGTTTGTGTTCTGTAAGATTTTTTATTGTATTACACTGATATTCTTTGGTTTTTTTGAGAATGAATTTCTCTGTGTAATAGCCCTGGCTGTTCTGGATGCACTTTGTAGATCAGGCTAGCCTTGAACTCACAGAGACCCGCCTGCCCTTGCCTCCCAGTGCGGGGGTTACAGCTGTGAGTCACTGCATGAGGCTACACTGATACTCTTATTTTTTGAACTTGCCTCATGCAAAGACCACTTTCAAAGTGTCCCAGAGGATGTGGTGTAGTGTGTTTTAATTTCCTTTAGTTCTGGGAAATTCTTTCAGTGAGAAGATAAATCTTCTGTTAGAGCTGGCAAGATTTTGTTTTTTAGATTAGAAACCAAACTCACAAGAAACAAAATGAAAAACCAAAGCCACACTGCATCTCTCTGAGAGTAGGGCTCCCATGGCAGCCTCATGTTCCATTTATAGATGGTCTGTATTGGACAAGGGATGTCCCTTTTTTCCTAAATCTAGTGTTAGACAGTGGAAGCATTTGGATAAAGTTCAAAAGCCAGTGGAAGAGCCTGGGCTTGGAGCTAGAATTTACACTCACAGTCTTTACACTCCTGCTATTCATCTTAATCATTTTTTAGTAAAATAAATCCCTTTCTAACAAAGTCAACCACATTCACATTCCTTCAGTAGTGTTAATATTAGCTACCATGAACGGCAGGAAAATTCACTTTAGCTGGAAGAGTTTTGAGTGTGTATACATGGAGCTTTGGCAACATAGTGATAAATCAAGACCTACTACAACTATGGCTCTCTGTCACTCACCAGTGGATGTGAAAACACCAGAAATTTCCAGCAATCTTCAGAAGGGATTAATCTTTCATCATCTTCCAAGACTCATCCTGATAGTTATTTTTAAAGAACACTCTGGAATAATTCCAGAGAAAATCCATTCTCAATTTTTTTCTTTTTTAAAATTTTTTATTATTAATTTATTCTTGTCACATCTCAATGGTTATCCCATCCCTTGTGTCCTCCCATTCTTCCCTCCCTCCCATTTTCCCCTTATTCCCCTCCCCTATGACTGTTCCTGAGGGGGATTACCTCTCCCTGTATATGCTCATAGGGTATCAAGTCTCTTCTCTGTAACCTACTGTCTTTCCTCTGAGTGTCACCAGGTCTCCCCCTCCAGGGAACATGGTCAAATGTGAGGCACCAGAGTACATGAGAAAGTCATATCCCACTCTCCACTCAACTGTGGAGAATGTTCTGACCATTGGCTAGATCTGGGTAGGGGTTTAAAGTTTACCGCCTGTATTGTCCTTGGCTGGTGCCTTAGTTGGAGTGGGACCCCTGGGCCCAAATCTGCCTATCATAATGTTCTACTTGTAGGTTTCTAGGATTCTCTGGATCCTTCTACTTTGCCATTCTCCCATGCTTCTCTCATCTAGAGTCCCAATAGGATGTCCTCCCCTCTGTCCCAGTTTCCTGGTAAGTGAAGAAACTGTGGTACATATACACTATGGAATACTACTCAGCTATTAAAAACAAGGAATTCCTGAAATTTGTCTATAAATGGATTGAGCTAGAAATGATCATAATGAGTGAGTTAACCCAGAAGCAGAAAGACTTAAATGGTATATACTCACTTATATCTGCATACTAGCCCAAGGGGCATGTCCCATGAAAGCCATTCTCAAATTTTAAAGCACAAAATTTAAATGGCTCACTGTACTATGGTCCATCTGGTGCTGCAGGAGAGAAAACCCTTAAGTGTAGCTACAAATCGTGTGAGGAGACATCAGTAAGTTTACTGTCTTGAATCTCTGGAACAGTAACATGCTTCTGCACTTATCAATGTGGAGGAGCAATTAAAAAATTTAGTGATTCTCTGATAGAGGGATGTGACCACATTATCCCTGAACTCATGGGTACACTCACAGCCATAAGGCATCTCACGTCAAACACTTTGCTCTGTATAACTGCCCTGAAAATGATCAACTCTTGGTTTCAGACCTGTAACCAGACTTTGTCTTTTTGGCAAAGATGGGGAAAGTTACTTTTGTGCCATGAGTAATGGACTCCAGGGGATGGCTCTCTCTTCAAGAAGACACAGAAAAACAAACCTGTGTGTTGGGTTGGGTATGGTGGAGGAGGTGCAGATTAGAGGGTGCAAACTGGACATGGAGAAGATTGGGTCCATATAGACCGAAGATACAGGAGTGAAAATTCTGATACTTTAAGAGGCTTTTAGCATAATACAATAATGAAAGACAGTCATGTGCAATGGCACATGCCTGTAATTCCAGCACTCAAGGAGGCAGAAGCTGGCAGAATCAGTGAGTTCAAGGCCAGCTTGCTCTATAAAGCCAGTCCAGGACAGCTAAGGTAACACAGAGAAACTCTGTCTTGAAAACCCAAAAACGAAAGCCAAACAAACAAAGAGTGAAAGAAAAATTAATGAAATTCACAGCACAGTTTTGGAATAATGGCCAAACCACAGGATCATGGGTGCTCATTCTTTGATATCATTCTTGGGCACTGACCTGGTCATCAATTTTAAGGTCTTGAGCTCTTATTTCTGTCAAGAAGGAAAGGCACTGATCTTTCTAATCCGTGAAGATAAGACCCAAGGATCCATGGTCTCAAAACACATTGACACTAGGGTGTGTGGTGAAGCCTAGTTGGTAGGACCTGTACCTAACCTGGAGAAAACAGAAAATTAGATTCCAACCACTACATGAACAATGGGTGGGGACATCTACTTGAACTCCCAGCTGGCCTACACCATGACAAAAAGCTAGCTTGTCCCCTTTTCTTTGTTGTATGGGAAACAGAGTCTCACTGAGTAACCCTGGCTGGGCTGGACCTTGCTGTATAGACCAGGCTGTTCATAAACTCACAGAGATCTTCCTGCCTGCAATACAAACCATAAGACAAAGGCCTCCCTAGGCCTTCCAAGTCCTGGGATTATAGGTGTGGGCTATCATCCCCTGCCAGGCCTTTCTTTCTCTGACTTGATTGAAACTTTGGCAAGATCTTTGTGCAGCTAGATCTCCAAGTTGTATTGATTTGGTGATCTAAGCCTGATGTGTAGATGGTATCTGTTACTGGTTGCACATAACAATATCCATCCTGGAGTTGAAAAACTTGGTTCAATCCTTAGGAATGTAAGGGAGGCAAAGAGTCTTGGGGATGCTAGAAAATCTTCTCAAGATCAAAATCAATCTTTTAAATGGCCATAAACTCAGTCCCATGCTGACCTGGTACTTGTTATGTAGCTATTGATGACTTTGAACATGTGATCCTCCTGACTCCACCTCCCATGCCACAACACAGGATTTTTATACCATGTCAAGTGTGGTGGTGGATGGTGCTGTATTGAGGGGCTGGAGATGAAACCCAGGATCTTCAGCTCACTAGATGAGATACTGCCATTTCAGATAAAACACTAATCCCATTTTTTTCTCTTCTTTTTCTGAGACACAGTTTTTCTCTGTTAATCTGAATGGCCCTGAACTCACTATATAATCAAGGCTAGTTTTGTGGGGTTGTTCTTTTTGCTGTGTGTATGTGCTGTTTTTCATGTCAAGTAATCCCATGGTACCAATCCACTGAACAGCATTTTTATTCCAATGCATCAAAGTATGTCTGAAGCTATGAATCCTGGGACAACTTGAGGAGTGTCCTTCACTAGGCTTTCATTTCCCAGCACTGAGTAGCAACATTCTTCTATTTGCTGCCAACACTGACAAAGTTTGGTCTTCATGTCAAAGACACAGTTCCAAGAATATTCAAGGCAGATGGCTGTAAAACAGAAGACTCTCCTTGCCTGCCTTTGGCCATAAGTACACTGACCATAGGGATTCCAAGATGGCAGCGAGCAGGCTGGACCTTTTTTTTTTTAAGCCAGAGTAACTGAGTCACGGAATTAGATTGTTTTCTTAACCAGGAACGCCAAGTTTCCCACCACAGCAGAGTAGGAGAACTACGCCATTGGACAGAAATAAACTACAGAAAACCTGCACATCCCTGAACATGGGAATAGCATGGGCCCCTCGGAACAGACCAACGTAGCAGCCATGGTGGTGGTGGCAGCAGAAGCAGAGGCAGTGGCTGCTGAGGCATGTAGCTAGGAATTCTGGCAGGGTTCCCATGGCAGAAGTGATTGGCCCAGTGTCCGGAAGAACTGGAGAATGCTAGCTGGAAAGATGCTCCCCTTGTCACTGCTGAAGACAGTGCAGAATCACCCCATGCTGGTGCAGCTGAAGAATGGGGTGATGTACAATGGGCACCTGGTGAGCTGCAACAACTGGATGAACATCAACCTGCACGTCCCGGGATGGCGACAAGTTCTGGCAGATGCCTGAGTGCTACATCCGAGACAGCACCATCAAGTACCCATGCCCCCGAAGAGGCTGGAGATCAGACCTCTGCTCCTGCCTGTTGCGTTTTAAAACAAAGGAGGAACTGTGGGAAGCTGAAGCTGTCCCCCTCACTAAGTTGGCACCTGGCAACCTGCCAGGTAGGATGACTTGCAATTCTGCTCCTGGTAAACAAGTCCTTATTTGGGTTGTGGGCCGTGCTTTGCTCTGATGTGTGCATCCTGCCTTGTCGGGAACCAATTGGAGCTACTGACGTATGGGCTGCTGATTGGTTGAGGCAGAGGATATAAAGGGGTGCGGAGGTATTGGGGGGGGGGAGAAGCGAGCGAGCGGGAGAAGAAGAAGCTTGCTGAAAAGGTTCCTGAATAAACTGCCTGGAGAAGAACGTTTGGGTTGTGTCCTTATTTTCCGCTGGTTGGAAGGGTCACGACACCTGTGGACTGGTAACTGCAGCCATATTCTAAGGAATGCAGTATATGTGTCTACACTCTGCTCCTGGCTACACTCTGCTCACAGCTACACTCTGCTCCCGGCCTGGGAAAATTCCAGGAAAACTGGAGGATTTGTCTTGAGAACCACCACCCACCTCATGTCAGTACACAGCACTGAGTGTGGTTGCCTCCCCTGCATTCTCTGTCTCCCTCCCTAATGGATCTGGGGGCCCACTGGCCCATGAGGTCCAAAGAGAGAGAGAGAGGATAGGGCCCTGTCAGTTCCCTGTGGGACCCAGGGCCCACAGAGCTGAGTACACGCCCTCCAGCAACAGCTCTAAAACTGTGTACATGGGTTGACTGATTCAAAAACATGGAGGAAGGGTGCACACTTCCAAGCAGCTGGACAGGTTCCCACCAATGATAATGGGGAGCTTAATATATGAGACTGAACTGTGGGCAGTGTAACTCCAGGCTGGAGCTGCTAGCCTAGGAAAAACACAGGAAAACAGGTAGTTCAGACCTCAGACTGACCTGCAAGTTCTGAGAAAACCTCAGGGGATGGAGACTACGGGACCATGAGCACAAAACCAAAACCCAGAACCAAGGTTATTTGCATGAACTGCACCCCGTGTCTTCCTCTCTGACCATCTGCAGGCCCGCTGGTCCAGGGGTAACAATGGGACGATCTGGGGACCCATTGGCACAGGGGGAATGAAGAGCATGGGTCAGTGTCCCAACTTCAGAGACAGCAAGATGACTAGAAGGCAGTGCAAAACCTTAAATAACAAAAACCAAATAATAATAATAATAATAATAATAATAATAATAATAATAATAATAATAATAATGCATCTCCAGATTCCAACTATCCCAATGAAATCAACCCAAGAATTCAAACACAATTGAAACATTTAAAAATGGCCTCCAATTCATAGTAATGAAGAAGATAATGGAGGAAAGAAATAAAACCTGAAAACAAATGCAGGAAGATACAGCCAAAAGTATTGAAGACATTAAAGAGGCCTATAAAGAGGCACTGGGAAAAAATCCAGAAAAAAACAAAGAAACAATCAGATGAAGGAAATCAATAAAACAGTTCAAGAACTGAAGGCCCATAGCAAGTCAGTGGAAGAAACGCAGGAAAATAAAAATAGTCAGATGAAAGAAATCAATAAAACAGTTCAAAACCTGATGATGAAAATGGAAACAATGATAAAAAACCACAGACATAAGAAAGCCGGGAACAAGAGAACTCAGAGAAGCAGACAAGTAATGCAGACCTAAGTGTCTTGAACAAAATTCAAGAGATGGAGGAACGAATCTCGGCAGTAGAAGATACTGTGGTAGAGCTTGAAACAACCATTAAAGAAAATGCTAACACTGAAAAACTCCTGACAAAAAACATCCAAGAAATCAAGGACACCATGAAAAGGTGAAATCTGAGGATAATAGGAATCGAGGAAAGAGAAGGTGCCTGGTTCCAAGGCCCAGAAAATATCTTCAACAAAACCATAAAAGAAAACTTCCCTAACTTAAGGAAGGAGGTGCATATAAATGTATAAGAGGCGTATAGAACATAAAATAGAATTGACCAAAAAGAAAATCTTCCTGCTACATAATAATCAAAACACAAAATATACAGAATAAAGAACAAATATTAAAAGTGGCAGGGGAAAAGGGTCAATTAACATTTAATGGCAAACCTGTCAGAATTATACTTCTCAGCAGAGACCATAAAAGCCAGAAGGGCCTGGACAGAGGTCCTGCAAGTGCTAAGAGACCACAGATGCCAGGCAAGACTACTCTATCCAGCTAAACTTTCAATAATCATTGATGGAGAAAACAAGATATTCCATGATAAAAACAAATTTAAACAGTACCTAACCACAAATCCAGCCTTACAGAAGTTACTAGAAGAAAACTCCAACCCAATGCGACAAACTGCAACCAAAACTACATGGGAAGTAGATAACTACATTGTTGCAAACACACACACACACACACACACACACACACACACACACACACACACACACACGCACTCTGTTGCAACCAACATCAAAAATCAAGGGACTTAACACTCAGTGGTCACTAAAATCTCTCAACATAAATTTATTTCAATTCTCAAATAAAAAGACACAGATTAACTGAATGTGTTCTTCATTTTTATTTTATCTCCCTGTGAACTTTGAGCCTACTAATCTGGATCTCCTCCATCATAACCATCCCCAACACACAGAATTATTGTTCTGTGTCCTCTTGAGAAAACAGCCCTCTCCTGGTTTCCATTGATCAGTGCACAGAAGTAACATTCCTCCCATCACTGTCAAAAAAGGTCAAGTCTGGGCTCAGGTCCAAAACCCAAAGTTCATGATTTTTAGGTCCGTGACAGGCATAAAATTCATTCACTTGAGCGAACAAATAGTAAGAATTCCACAATGCTCACAATCATACTACTACCCAAGGATGGTTCTGTCCATAGGGTGATTTTCTTTTTAAAATAAGTTATTTTTATTTCATGTACATTGGTGTTTTGCCTGCATTTAATTCTGTGTGAAGGTGTTGGATTCCTTGGAACTGGAGTTACAAACAGTTATGAACTGGCATGTTGGTGTTGTGTATTGTACCAGAGTTCTCTGTAAGAGCAGTGTGTGCTCATAGCTGCTCCTCCAACTTTCCTGACCACAGAGGGTGATTTTCCACAGTCCTTCACAGTTTGTAGATTGTACAGAGTTAACGGGAATCACAACGACATGTAAGAACAGCAAGATTTGTTTTGTTAATAATCATCTATGAAAGTAGAGAGTAATCAATATTATTTCATTGGTACTGCATACAGTGACAAAAGGAGTAAAATGCTGTCTTGGGTACTCTGTTAACTAGATAATGACAGAGCTCACAACTGAACAGTTAACAACCAGGTCTCAGGTCAGTCAGATTTCTTGGAAATGACTTTTGCTTCAGCCTTTTGAAAATGTGCACAGCACCTCTAATCTCAGTACTCTGAAATGTAATCCCTGATGTTCTCCAGAGCAGTCTTTTTTTTTCTTCTTCTTTTTTTCCAAGATAGGGTTTCTCAGTGCACCCTTGGCTGTACTAGACTAATTTTGTAGACCATTCTTGCATCGAACTCACAGCCTCCTGACTGCTGGGATTAAAGGCATGCACCACTACACTAGGCCCAAACCAGTCTTTTTAAGAAAGCTGGTCTGCATTGTTCAGTTCAGTTTGGCAATTCCATTCACGTAACTGACAACACAGACAAAGAGCTGGATGTAAAGAAGAGGAGATAATGTCCTAAATGACTTAAATGCATCTTGATACCAGAAGGTCTTGGACTTGATCATGTTTCCTGAGGTCACAGGATGTCCTGACTGTAAACCTAAAACTGAGGTCAATGACTTAGTAGCACCACAAGGAGAGCATTCAGGCTCATAGACTGACCATATATTAACAATCTGGGGATGCCACTGGTAACCCTGTCCTAATATAGGAACATTAAGAAATGCATAGCTATCTTTCTGATACCACAACACACCTGTCACTTTCCCTATTGTTCTCCTTGTCACACCAGCTACTATGTTCCGAATACACAACTATGATTCCAATTAACTAAACTGTGTCTAAAACAATGTGTTCTCAGCTTCTTGACTTTAAATTCTCAGCATCCAGAAGGAACCTTCAATTTATTGCCAACATTGACAATGTTTGGTCGTCATGTCATAGATACAGCGCTGATGACATCTAAGGCAGACAGATGTGATGAAGGTAATTGTAGTGGATTGCCTTTTGGCCATCAGTATGTCCAGGAGCTCAAGATACATTTAGGCAAATCTGTCCACAAGGATATAATCCAAGTGATCATAGCACTCCTGAGGGGCAGTTGGTGTACTGTTCAGGAAGTTGTTTCCTGTGCCTATGTGTCCCAGGCTCTTCCCCACTTTTTCCTCTAACTGAATTAATGTCTTTGGTTTTAAGTTGAGGTCTTTAATCCACTTGGACTTAAGTTTTGTGTGTGGTGACAAATAAGGGTCTAATTGCATTTTTCTACATGTAGACATCCAGTTAGACCAGCACCATTTGTTGAAGATGCTATCCTTTTTCCATTGAATAGATTTGGCTTCTTTGTCAAAAATCAAGTGAGCAAATGTGTGTGGATCCATCTCTGGGTCTTCGATTCGATTCCATTGATCAACCAGTCTATTGCTTTGCCAGTACCATGCTCTTTTAATTACTGTTGCTCTGTAGTACAGCTTGAGATCAGGTATGGAGATTCCTCCGGAGGATCTTTTGTTGTATAGGATTGTTTTTGCTATTCTGGGTTTTTAATTTCTCCATATGAATTTGAGAATTGCTCTTTCAATATCTTCAAAGTATTTTGTAGGTATTTTGATAGGGATTGCATTGAATCTCTAAATTGCTTTTGGTAAGATGGCCATTTTTACTATGTTGATTCTCCCAATCCATGAACAAGGTAAATCCCTCCATCTTCTCATGTCATCTTCAATCTCTTTCTTCAGAGGCTTGAAGTTTTTTTTAAGTAAGTCCTTCACTTGCTTGGTTAGAGTTACTCTTAGATATTTTATATTGTTTGTGGCTATTGTGAAGGGAGTAGTTTTCCTAATTTTTTCCTCTGCCTGTTTGTTATTTGTATACAGGAAAGCTACTGACTTTTTTGAGTTTATTTTGTATCCTGCTAATTTGCTGAAGGTGTTTATCAGCTGTAGGAGTTCTCTGGTGGAATTTTGCGGGTCACTTATATACACTATCATATCATCTGCAAATAAGGATAATTTGACTTCTTCCTTTTCCATTTGGATCCCCTTGATCTCCTTTTGCTGTCTTATTGCTCTGGCTAGAACTTCAAGAACTATATTGAAGAAATAAGGGGACAGGGGGCAGCCTTGTCTGGTTCCCGATTTTAGAGGAATTTCCTTGAGTATCTCTCCTTTTAATTTAATGTTGGCTGTTGGTTTGCTGTATATGGCCTTTATTATTTTTAGATAAGTGCCTTGTATTCCTGATCTCTCCAGAACTTTGAACATAAATGGGTGTTGCATTTTGTCAAATGCTTTTTCTGCATCTAAAGAGATGATCATGTGGTTTTTCTCTTCCATTTTGTTTATATGGTGGATTACACTGATGGATTTCCGTATGTTAAACCATCCCTGCATGCCTGGAATGAAGCCTACCTGGTTATGGTGAATGAAGTCTTTGATATGCTGTTGTATTCACTTTGCGAGAATTTTGTTGAGTATTTTTGCATCAATGTTCATAAGAGAAATTGGTCTGAAATTCTCTTTTTTGTTGGATCTTTGTGAGGTTTAGGTATCAATGTGACTCTGGCCTCATAGAAAGAATTTGGTAATATTCTGTCCATTTCTATCTTTTGGAATAGCTTGATTAGTATCGGTATTAGGTCCTCTTTGAAGGTCTGGTAGAATTCTGCACTGAAAACCATCTGGCCCTGGGCTTTTTTTGGTTGGGAGACTATCAATGGTTGCTTCTATTTCTATAGGTGAAATAGGGCTATTTAATTTGTTTATCTGGACTTGGTTCAATTTTGGCAAATGGAATCGGTCAAGAAATTTGTCCATTTCCGTTAAATTTTCGAATTTTGTGGCATAAATGCCTTTAAAGTAGGTTCTTACGATTCTTTGTATTTCTTCGGTGTCTGTTGTTATGTCTCCCTTTTCATTTCTGATTTTGTTAATTTGGATTGCGTTTCTCTGTCTTTTATTTAGATTGGCTAATGGTTTGTCTATCTTGTTAATTTTCTCAAAGAACCAGCTCTTGGTTTTGTTGATTCTTTGGATTGTTCTCTTTGTTTCTAATTTATTGATTTCAGCCCTGAGTTTGATTATTTCTAGGCATCTACTCCTCTAGGGTGTTTCTGCTTCTTTTTTTTTCTAGAGCTTCCAGATGTGTTGTTAGGTTGTTTATGTGGGATGATTCCTTTTTCTTTTTGAAGGCGCTTAGTGCTATGAATTTTTCTCTTAGCACTGCTTTCAATGTGTCCCACAAATTTGGGTATGTTGTTCCATCATGTTCATTGAATTTCAGGAAGTCTTTTATTTCTTCCCTTATTTCTTTTGTGACCCATGTGTCATTAAGTAGAAAGTTGTTTAGTTTCCACGTGTTAGTATGCTTTTTGCTATTTCTGTTGTTGTTGAAGTCCAGCCTTAGACCATGGTGATCTGATAAGATACAAGGTATTATTTCAATCTTCTTGTATCTATTGAGGTTTGCTTCATGACCAGCTATGTGGTCAATTTTAGAGAACGTTCCATGGGGTGCTGAGAAAAAGGTATAATCCTTTGCATTGGGTGGAGAAAGTTCTGTAGATATCTGTTAGATCCATTTGATTCATGACATTGGTTAATGAGGTTATTTGCCGGCTTATTTTTTGATTCAAAGACCTATCCTTGAGTGAAAGAGGGGTGTTGAAGTCTCCCACTATTAATGTGTGGGTATCAATGAGTGGGGCAAGCTTTGTTAATAACTCTTTTACAAATGTGGGAGCCCTTGTATTCGGAGCATAGATGTTCAAAATTGTGATGTCTTCTTGGTTGACTTTACCTTTGACGAGTACGAAGTGACCATCCTCATCTCATTTGATTAATTTTGGTTGAAAGTCTATTTTATTAGATATTAGAATGGCTACCCCAGCTTGCTTCTTGTGACCATTTGCTTGGAATATTTTTCCCCAACCTTTTACTCTGAGGCAATGTCTGTCCTTGTGGTTGAGGTGTGTTTCTTGAATGCAGAAGAATGTTGGGTCATGTTTATGCATCCATTCCGTTAGTCTGTGTCTTTTTATTGGAGAGTTGAGACCTTTGACGTTGAGAGATATTAATGACCAGTGATTGGTAAGTCCCTTCATTTTTGGTATTTGTAACAGTTGAGATTTTGTGAGGTTGTGATTTTGCAATGGTATATTTACCTATTTCCTATGTAGTTTTGGTTGTAGTTTGACCAGTTGGGGTGAAGTTTTCCTTCTAATAGCTTCTGTAAAGCCGGATTGTGGCTAGGTACTGTTTGAATTTGTTTTTGTCATGAAATAACTTGTCTTCTCCGTCAATGGTTATTGATAATTTTGCTGGATATAGTAGTCTTTCCTTGTATCTGTGTTCTCTTAGGGTTTGCAGCACCTCTGTCCAGGCCCTTCTGGCTTTCATGGTCTCTGCTGAGAAGTCAGGAGTAATTCTGATAGGTTTGCCTTTGTATGTTACTTGGCCTTTTTCTCTTGCCACTTTCAATATTTTTTCCTTATTCTGTATATTTTGTGTTGTTATTATTATGTGGTGGGAAGATTTTCTTTTCAGGTCTATTCTACTTGCTGTTCTGTAGGCCTCTTCTATGCTCGTATGCATCTCTTTCTTCAAATTGGGAAAATTTTCCTCCATTATTTGATTAAAGATGTGTTCTTGTCTGTGGAGTCGGCTGTCCAGTCTCTCCTGTATCCCTATTATTCACAAGTTTCATCTTTTCATGTGGTCTTTTAGTTCTTGAATGGTCTGTGTTAGGAACTTTTCAGATTTAGCATTTCCCTGAATGGTTGTTTCCAGTTCTGCGATTGTATCTTCAAGTCCTGATATTCGTTCTTCCATTTCTTGCAATCTGTTAGATAAGGCCACCTCTGAGATGCTTGCTTTCCTCTTTGCAGACTCTTGATCACGTTTTTCTTCTGTGTGTTCCTGCATGATAGCTTCCATTTTTATCTTCATGTCTTGGACTGTTTTAATGATTTCCACCATCTGGTTATTTATATTTTTCTGAAATTCTTCAAGTGCCTCTTTATATGACTCTTGCAACTCTTCAGCCCTCTTGTTTGCCTCCTCCTGCATTTGTTTACAGATTTTATTTGTTTTCTTCCATTATCATCTTCTTTACTAAGGACTTGAGGTCATTTTCTTGCCTGTCCATTGCTGTTAGCTTCTCTAGATTGTTTTCATTGGGAATGTTGGGATCCGGAGATGCCAAACTGTTTTGGGTTTTGATAGCATTCTTACGCTGTCCTCTAGTCATTTTGATGGCTCTGATGTTGGAAGGTATTTTGTAGTGACCTTTGCTGGTTGAGAGTGGTTAATTGATGACTGATTATAGGTCAGGTGCTCTTGCCTGTGGGGATCAGGGGGTATTTTTGTGGAACAGGTAGGTGATCCGGTTTCACTCCTGGTGATTTTCCTCTGCCCCCTGGGCTCCAGGCTGAGCCAGCCAAAGCAGATATCTGTTTGGACTTTACTGCTGTAATTCAGATCAGCAGTCTTGAGACCTAGAATAAGGTCTGCACACAAACGTTCTGGCTGAGTAGGTTGATCCCAGCTGCCTGTCCTTCCTGTGGCTTTGTAGTCAAGACCCCAGGTAGATCAGATCTTCTGGGGTTGTAGCTGTCTTTAGCTCTGCCTCTATACCCTGTAGTAGTGCCCAACCTCTCCCAGTACTATATGCCTGGAGGGACCAAGGTCACTCTTGGTCAGCAATTAGGCACTGCAAGCAAGACCCTCTTTTCATCTCCCAATAATGTGAGAGTGCCTGCCTTGCTCAGGCCAGGATCTCCACTGGACTCTCTCATTTACGGAGCAGGGAGCGCAGTGCCAGGGCCTTGTGGCTGGGCAGTTAGTAAGACTGGCTCTGCAGAGCTCTGGCGGCCGCTCGCGGAACCAAATCTTTCCGCCTGGGTATGTTGGTCCCCTCACACTCTCGGTTAGAAATTAGACTCTGCAAACACGACCCATCCACGTCTCGTCTCCCGATAATGTGAGAGTGCCTGCCTTGCTCAGGCCAGGATCTCCTGCTGGGCTCACTTGTTGGGAAGCATGGAGCACAGGGCCAGCTCAGCTGGTCTCTCTCATTCGGGGAGCAGGGAGTGCAGGGCCAGAGCCTTGCAGCTGGGCGGTTAGTAAGACTGACGTTGCAGCATTCTGGTGGCCGCTTGCAGAACCAAATCTTCCTACTGGGGTATGCTGGTCCTTTCACAATCTAGGACAAGCAATTAGACTCTGCAAACACGACCCATCCACTTCTCATCTCTGGATAATGTGAGAGTGTCTCCGGATAATGTGAGACTGCCTGCCTTGCTCGGGCCAGGATCTGCAGCTGGGCTCTCTCGTTCGGGGAGCAGAGAGCGGGGAGCGGGGAGTGGAGCGTAGGAACAGTGCCTTGCGGCTGGGTAGGAACAAAAGCGTTGCAGAGCTCTGGTGGAAGCCCGCAGAACCAGGTCTTCCCGCAGCGCTAATAAGTTCAGCTATAGCTCTAGGCAAGACCCACATCTCCCGATGGGTCTGTGGAAGCAGTTCAAGCTGATTTCTCACTGCCACTGTTTGCAGGCTCAGTCCACTGTGATTGGTGTTAAGTTTGGCCTCGGATGGCCAGCGAGCTGTAATCCCACTATAACAGTCTCTGTTGGGCCAGGCCACCTGTGTTTTGAGCCGGCCTAGGCAGGTGACCTCTACAGTTTAGGGTGGTGTGGAAGGAGTAATCCTAGGGCAGATTCACCCTCTTCGCTGAGAGTCCTCTGGCTGGGGACTCTGGAAAAACCCCTCCCCAAACAGCGAGTCTGTGCTTTATATACAGGCTGCAGTTTGCATGTGGATTCTGTTTCAGAATTTGGGGAGTGCGTTTAGCACCTCCAGGATGTTGCTTGACCCAGGGGGGTAGGCCCCCTGTTTGGTCTGTGGCCTTTGGGGCCCCACTCACCTACAGTTCTCAAAGTCCAGCAATCTGTTGCTCCTCTTATGTCTCTGGTCTCCACGAAGTAGATCAGATACGTGGCTTAATGGTCGGCGCCATCTTGGAATCCAAGGAAACTTATAAAGGTGTTTAATTTGGATTATGGTTCCAGAGGCTTATGGGGTCACCATGAAAGTGTCATGGCAACTCGAGACACACACGGTAGTAAAAGGAGGAATCTCGGAGTTTACAGCCTCAACATACAGCAGTAATGAGAGTAGAAACTAGAAACGTTAAGGATATTTAAACTTTCAAGCTCACCCCAAGTGACATATTGCCTCAAGCAGGGCAGATTTTTCTAAATCTTCCTAAGTGAAACCACTAGCTGAGAAAGATTGATTTATCTGACTTTGCCCTACATGGTTGCTTTCTGCTACAAGCTTCAACACCCTCATTACAGGAATGAATGAGAAATGAGAAAAACATTCATGAGTACACATCTATTTCTTTAACAATTTCTTTTCATTTTAATCATGTGAAATAAGTGTGTTGTCTCTGTGTGGGTACATGCATGTGAATGCTGGTATCCCAGAAGATTAGAACATTGGATCTTCTTGTAGCAGGAATTTCAGGAAGTTGTCAAAACCTTGATGTTGGTCCTAGGAGTGAATTTGTATTAACTCCTTGGCCATTTCTCTAGCCCTGTAAATATTTTGAAGTCTTTTTATAAGATCTGGATATTAGGAATCAAGAAAGAACTCATACACTATAATTTTAATTATTTGTAAAGAGTGTAGACGTAAGAAATAAGATGAGTGAAACATAACCTCTGTAAAGTACTGTCTTCTTTTCAGATTTTAAACACATTTTCAGCCAAGCATAGAGGAAACACGGGACAATTTGAATAATAAATTCTATTCACAAATGAAAACACTATACTGTTCTCTTTCTCCTTTAGTGTATTAGTTTATTCTTAGGAGAAAACACTTGCTCGTGACACTTTTCTCAGAACCACAAATTGATGTCAGAGTCGTATCATTGTATAGTTGTTGACTTCTAATCTTCATGACCTGAGCTCGATCTCTGGTAGACCCATGTTACTGCTACATTTTTCTCATTTCTACAGTATCATTGTTCACCAAAACCATACTGCCTTCTTTGAAAAATCTTTTTTAATTTTTTTAATTCTAAGATTCTGGGATAAGCCATTTTAAAAAACACCTCATCTGGGCTTAGATGTGTATACCTTTAATCACAGCACATTGTAGACAGTGTCAGGCCATTCTCTCTGTGTTGGAGGCCAGCTTGGTCCACAGAACGACTTCTAAGACATCCATGGCTCTTAAGAGGTATTCTGTTAAAAAAAATTCCAAAAAGAAAGAGCACATGTCAAATTATGGAAAATGTCCTAATATGATCTGTGTTGACAATAAAAACAAATATGTTAAAAAAAAAAAAGAACTCACATGTTGGAGGGAAAATAAAACAATGAAAATAAGTAATGTGGAGAGTCCATTCACAGAGTAGTAGAAATCCATTGAATCCTTCATCAAGTGTCAACCAGGGATTTAATCAGTTTCGAGTGATAGGAGACATTGGAGAAATGAAGTTTCTTCACGTGTGCATTAAAAATACACATGTGGCTGGGTGTGGTGGTGTATGCCTTTAATCCCAGCACTATGGAGGCAGAGGCAGGTGGATTGTTGTGAGTCCGAGGCCAGCCTGGCCTACAAAGTGATTCCAGGACAGCCACGCCTAACACAGAGAGACTCTGTCTTGACAAAAGATAAAAAAATAATTATCTAGGTACACATGCTTTGCCACTGTGCATACCACACACATATCAGGTACCAGTGGAGGCCAGGAGACAGTGCCTGATTACCCCCGATTGAAGTTACAGACATGTGTGAGCTGTATCATGGGTGCTGGCAATCACAGCCAGGTCCTATGGATGAGTAGCCTGAACTCTTAGAGGCCACACTAGTGTGAATTGTTGATTCTAAGTTCATCTTTACGTAAACTCTGATGACCCAGGAGAAAAATAAGATTGATAACATAAAAAACTACCTTGGAATTGTGCTTAGAGAAGTTTTCAAACACAAGTCTTCATAAAATTAGAGAGAGTAAAAAATAAGAGAGAAAATGACAATACAAATCTTGACCACATGACTAGGGCTACCAGGTTCACCTCAATTGTGTTAAAATGCAACAATCGGAGCTCACAAGGATACATGTCACATGTACTCCTGCTGTGATTTATGTCTCCTATAAGGAGAGAAAATGAATTTGCAGGTCTTAAGACTGACATGTCTGAATGGAATCATGTTTTGCTTCCCCAACCCCTACAAATCATTCAGTTAGGAGCCCTGAGTGCCGGTGACTCTAGATGGCATCGAGGTTGTCCTCACGGGATCCTGATCCTCAAACACATCAAAAACATGGCTGAGGAAATCAGGCATTTACAAAGATCCAAAGGGTGTGGATGAACTATTAGTTAAGGAGATTTGGGTGTGACAGACAAAGGATGGAATAGCTAGAGTGCAATGGTTGAGGTGTGACCAAGAACCAGCTGGCTCCTACTGCACTTTCTGTATCCACTCAGCTATGGTTGGTTAGCCCTACCCAGGTCCTGCACTCTCTTATTTTTTGGCAACTAGATGTAGATCTCAGTGTTCATGGCCTGCAATCCCTACATGGTAGTCTCTACCTGTACCTCAAAGCTCCCCAGTCCCTATTCTGTCAGTCCTGTAACCTGCCTCCCTGGTAAGAATAGGATATCTGAAAGAGACATTTATATTTCTCCTTTTAGGACTCAAAGACAGATTAGTTATTTTATACTTTCTTCACTGTTCCACATTAACCACACTGAGTAAACATGTTTAGCATGTTTTAACTTTTCATTAATAATTTTCTTCTATTCTAGTGTTTTTAATTATTGTTATTTAGACTCACTATAAGTCTCTGGCTGGCCTGGAACTCACTATAAAGACTAGACTATCCTAGGACATCAGAGAAATCTTCTCACTTGCCTCTAGGATACCTGCTGTATAGGTGGGCATGTCACAGCTAGATAACTCAGTTTGGTAAGTTGGCTTAATAAGGATGAATGGATGAGCCTGGCTGATCAGGGCATCCAGGACACAGGCTCTGGGACTCACTCTAGTAATAGAAGAAGGCTTCCATCAAATGCCAGCAACCACATGGTGGCTCACACTCTTTTCTCTTCATCTGTAGATGGTGGAACCCAGGCTCACAAAGATAAGTAATTTCTGAATATACTTAAGTGGAAGTGCTCCTCTTATTCATCTTGTAATTCTAGTGACTCACTAAATAAAGTTGCAGCCACCTAAGAAAGGCATGGTGGCAGAGGCCTGTAATCACGGTGCTTAGAACATAGAGACAGGTGTTTTAGGATTTCAAAATCATCCACTGTGAGACTAGTCAATGGGATGTGATGGGAGGCCCACAGAAGCGAGGGAGACTGATTGTCTCAGGCTGACATCCTTATTCTTCCCACTTCAAGTCATTAAAATGTGGATCTCCCCGTCGAGTGGGAGAATTAGTCTCAGGCAGGAATGAGCTCCATACTTGCATATCCAATACCAAATATTTAACCTGAAACCATATACACACAGCCAAGAGTATTGGACTTAGCAGGTTTTATTCTCTATATTTTTGTGCATAGTAGGTTTTCCTCTTTATATATTGAACATGCTAGGTTTTATTCTTCGTATATTTGTGCATAGTAGGATTTCATGTTCATATATTTGTGCATAGTAGGTTTTCTTGTTCATATATTTGTGCGTAGTAGGTTTTATTGTTTATATATTAGTACATAGTGTTTATTTCATGGAGACCAGCTCCAGAATCAGTGGAGGAGAGAAAGAAAGTCTTGGTGGCTGGGAAGTAGGGAGAATTAAGCAGACAGTGAACTGCTGGCTAAAGGAAACCAACAATTGGTTAAACAAGCTAAAGGAACTCGTTGTTGATGAGAGGTTGAGGAACAGAGGATGTTCTGGTATTATATTTTAGGCTATAATTGGGAAGACCACAATATTGGAGAACAATGCCAAGGTTCTAGAAGACAAGCAAGGTAACTGTCATGTATAAGCTGAAACAACTGTGCCTCTAAGGAAATTCTGTTATGGCCTGGAAATTTTAAAGAAAAGCACCAGTGTAAATAACCATAACATTATGTGTATTTATAATTAATTAAATTCTCACAAAACCATGTACCCCAATGTCAGGAATCTGATTTGTGTTGCAAGGAATTCATTGAAGAAAGAAGACATGGAAACAATGCCTCAATAGTTACCACCATTTTAATCATAATCTCATTAGAGCTACCTTGCAGAACTACCAATCAGTTTAGTCTTATAGCCCTCATACTGCGAAAGATACAAACATCAATTAAGTGATAAGTGCATCTCCAAAACCTTCTAATGAGCACATGAATAATAAGCTCAGTAAAGTTTATGTTACTCATATAGTTGCAGTAATGCTGCTAAGCTTGATGAGGTAAGATGGTTACATAATGGCAATTTTGGAATTTTGGTTTCTTTAAAAGGCATAGAAATATAAGAATGTGTTTCCATTTAAACCTCAGGTGTGGAGTGTGGACTACTTCAGATTATGAACAGGGTCTGACTGTGATTTGCCTTATGCTCTACAAGGGATATGATTTTGCCTTGGGAGACAGTTTCTGCAACTGGGTGACAATTGGGATTCTGGGGAGTTTTCTGAGGGTATCATTTAAATGCTAAGGGCCCAAGACTCAGGGTTGGTCTTTGTTGGTGGTTGTTTGCTGTTGGTTATGGTCTGTTAAGTTATTGTGCCCCCAAAAGAAATAACAACAAGAAGTAATAGAATCCTGAGTGCAAATATCAAATCTGCCTCAAAGAACTGGATGCCCCTAATCAGCAGTAATAGTCCAACAATAACATTGCCCCCTTTCCTTTCTATCCCCTTTTCTCTCCTCTCTAGTGTTGGGAGATTGAAAAGGGGGGAGTAAGAGTGGAGAAAGGTGGAAGAAACAACCCACAAAATAGCAAAAGCAGCTCCATGGTTGTTGTGCAGAATCCTCAGTCACCAGTCCACATGTTTAGGATGAACAAAAAGTCAAATTGTGTGAGTAAAATGTGGAAACACTTAATTCATCATTCTCCCTTTCACAAGATATGCCTTGTCACATTGTATACAGGCCATGTGTGCAGAAGGGACACTGACAGAAGCAAAGTGCTTCCCAGTTAGTGTAGATTTGTTGGGTGGGATACAAGATTACAAGTTAATTGGTTTTCCAACTTCATTGGGAATTCATCAACAAATTCAAACTGGAGAAAATCCCTATGAGTACTAAGAATGGGGAAATTCTTCTGTTTGTTCTATTTGACTTTGCAAATGTAGTATGACTCACACTAAAGGGAAATTTATGGATGTAATCAGTGTAGCTAAAGTCTGAGTTCTTACAGTTCTCTTCAAAAAAATGAAAAACTTCATAAAAAGAAAAGCATGCTATAAATATGAGCCATGTAATAAATGTTCATAGGTATTTTTAAAGAAAAAAGAACAACCTATAATTTAGGGGATACCATGAGTATAAACTAAGGGATAAAACCTTTAAGATCTGATTCATCTTTACACTTAGAACAATTTGTGAGATTAAGCTGTACAGATAAAGAGATTCAACAGTGTAATGAATGTGGTAAAGTTTTAATATATAGCAACTATCTTCGTAGGTATGCAAGAAGTCATACTGGGCAAAAACCATCTGAATATACTCAGTGGGTCAAAGCGTTTGTACATCCTAACATTTCAGTGTTCCCCACTCAGTTTGCACTAAAGGTGCTTAGAGAGCACCACTCTGTGTGTGTGTGTGTGTGTGTGTGTGTGTGTGTGTGAGCACACGCATGCTTCAGGGTAGCAAGGAGACCCTATTCCTATCCAATTATTCTTTGTGATTTTCCAGGTAGAGCAGCAAACAGCTCTTACTTCTGGGTCTATCCAACAATCTCCCAAGTACCACTTACGTTTTCTTACTATTCTGGTTACAAGGTTATGTATACATCTTGAGTAAGTGGGCTCCTGCCAACTCTAAACTTTCTAATTATCTTTTATTCAACTTGATGGTTCTTACATGATATAAAAAGCACACCAATATAAACTAGAGACTTCTCAAACTGACATTTTTGATTGAATGTTTTGGAAAACAACCTTTCCCCATAGCCCTGGCGATTTGAGACTTGCTACATAGCCAGGCATTGGCTTTGAACTTGCTGTGACCCTCTTGCCTCTGCCTCCAGAGTGATGACATTACAGGCCTATAAAATCATGCTCTTTTGTATAAAATTTATTGAGAAACCAATTTAGTGGGTTAGAGCAAATTTTTAAGTAAACCAGAAACAAAACAAAACAAACAAAACAATAAATAACTATACCTCCCATAAAGAAAGGTAAGTGTTATGTCATAAAATGTATTTGTTTGTTTGTTTAATTAATTAATTAATTAATTAATTAATTATTTATTGTGCTAGGGTCTCACTCTTCATCCCTAGCTTCACAAGAACTTCTTATATAGCCCAGCCAAGCCTTGGATTTACAGAGATTTATGTGTCTGATTCTCCTCCTGAGTGCGGGGACTAAAGGCACATATTATAAGGGATAGCATAAAGCATTTTAATTCTTATTTAGGCAATAATCCAAATGGTTATATAAAATTGAAATGTATTCTTAAAATTATTCAAAATACAAGACATTACAACATGGCTTGAAAATAAATGTCAATGTTAGATATTAAAAATGTTATAGAAAAAATTTATCCAAATAAATACTTGTTTCCAGATTCAAAATGGTATGAAGGAAGTAGTGCTATAGTCTGTAATGTTCTTTCTTATGTCTTTCTCTCTTTCTCTCTCTCTTTCTTTCTTTCTTTCTTTCTTTCTTTCTTTCTTTCTTTCTTTCATCTGTTTTACTCAGGGTTTCTATTTCTGTGAAGACACACCATGATCATAGCAGCTCTTATAAAGGAAAACATTCATTGACGCTCCTTACAGGTTAGAGCTTTAGTCCATTATCATTACAGCAGGAAGCAAGACGTACACAGGCAGACATGGTGCTATAGAAAGAGCCAAAATGTCTACACCTGAATCAGCAGGCAGCAGGAAATTAATGCCACACTGGGCCAGGATTGAACATCTGAAACCTATCCTGCCCCCAGTGAGACACACACACACACACACACACACACACACACACACACACACACTTCCTGACATAAGCCTACGCATCTTAATTGTGCCATTCACTATGATCCTATAGGGACATTTTCTTTTAAACCACCACACTTCCTTCCATCTCTCCTCCCTTCCTTTTTTCTTTAGTTTCCCTTTTTTTTTTTGAGACAGAAACTCTCTATGTATTCTTGGCTATCCTGGAATTTGCTATGTATACCAGGCTGTCTTTGAACTTACAGAGATCCCCTCTGTCTCCTAAGGGCCAGGAATAAGGGTTACATCATCGTGCTCAACAATGGAATGTTCTTAATGGACCAGTCAGGTTTGAAGCATCAACATTTGATGCCATGAAAAAAGGAGAATTGTTCTAGTTAGCATTAACAATTAAGCTGACATAGCCTAGAAGACCCCAAAAAAGAAAAAAAAAAAAAGGTGTCAATTGCCAGTCCTTTATATAGTTGGCCTCTGAGCATGTATGTGAGAGATTGTCTTCATTGTCTTCATTGGCATAGGAGAGCTCTGACCACTGTGGGCAGCACCATTCCCTGGGCAGGTGATTCTGGATTTATTAGGAAGATAGACGAACCTGGGTTGGACCATCTTTCCTTATGGTTCCTACCTCCGAGATTCTGCCTATGGATCCTTCCCTGATTTCCCTACATGAAGGACTGTGACCTACACATATAAACCAAAGAAGCCCTTTCTTCCCTGCTGCTGATTTACCTTAGAGTGTTTTATCATAGCAACAGGAGGCAAACTAACAAAAGTATGTTTAAGAAGAAGTTAGAATGAGAAAAAAGGGAAATGGGCTATTATTTTTTGCAAGTTAAAAAATTAGAATAGATCTAATGTTTGTTTAAAATAGTTCTCTCATATAAATTATATTATATAGAATATACTTAAACACATGTACACAAACAATATCAGAATTCAAAAACAAGTTTGTAAATACATCTGCTTTTCTTCAGTGCTGGGACTGAATCCAAAATCTCACATATGTGGAACAAGCCCTCTACCAACTCCCAAAATGACAAGAAACCCTTTCAACCATAAAAATGAAAAGATAAAAACAAAAACATTTAATCTAGTGAAACATAAGGCACGTGTTTCAAAATTGTACATATTCATCATCAGCTGCTTCTATCTGATGATTTCCCAAGTAAGAAACTAGCACAACAAAGCTAATTGCATGATCTGAGCCAGGCACAGATCACAGCCAGGGCACAGAGTGCCCCTACTGGGAGTTTCTGACCGAATTCCAAAAGTTCACCCTACTAATTTAGACTTAAGACAATTTACTACCAATATTTGAAGCTCTGAGGGGTTTTACAACCCTTTATCAAGGTAGCTGTTTCTAGAACTCATACTTGTCTTGCATTTCTCCAGTAAGAATTAGAAACAACTCAGTGAAACCTGTGATAAACAACGAAGTCTCAATAACACGCAGTAAAAGTCATTAGAGTTTAACATCTACGTGTACTAGTGCCATCCAGAAACCCTCACAAATAATATCTTGAGGTGTAATTCACACATCATGAAACTAACTTCTCCATGGAATCATCTTTCTACAGCTCAGGCTGATTTCGAGCTTGGCATCTTCCTGATTCAGTGTTAGAAATGCAGGCCCAGGCCAGCACACCTCGTTTATTTTCCTTAAAATGTATTTGGAGGGCCACACAGGGCAGCTCATGTCTTTAGTTCCACCACTCAAGAGGCAGAGGTAGGTGGATTCCTGAAAGTTCCAGCCTATCCTGGTCTACATAAGGAGTTATGCAAAATCCAGGGCTACATAGAAGAACCTTGTCACAAACAACAAACAAATGATTTACTAATTAATTGAATTTTTTAGGTAAGTAATGTTTCTGATGAATTCAAATGAGTGTTAAAGCCTCCTTAATACTTCCTCCATATAAATCTGAAGCTCATATCACTGCCAGGAGGATGGACTTGTCACTGAGATCATTTATCTATACTTCCTAATGTAGCCACGTTGCTTTACCCTTCCCTGCTTGTCTCTGTAATTGATGTAGTGCCACAGGTGGCTAAGTATAGTTGGCTGGGATTCCCAGCTGTTGCACTGAAACTCCAGTGATGTTGCCATAGTTTTAAAAAACTAAAAAAAGCGCATTTATTTTACTTTATTATCAGTTTTATTTCACTTTATTTATTTTATTTCATTTTGCCTGCATGTGTGTCTGTGTGAGGGTGTCAGTTAGAGTTCCAGACAGTTGTGATCTGCCATATGTGTGCTAAGAACTGAAACTAGGTCCTCCGAAATTGTAGTCAATGCTCTTAACCACTGAGCCATAACTCCAACCCACCATTGTGGTTTTAACTGCCTTTCTCTAGCAACTAATAAGGCTGATCGCAGCTTTTACACACTTATGCTCCTCACCTCAGAAACAGCCTTTCTCTGTATGTGTAGAAATCCATTGTGAGTTCTGCCTCCTCACAGTGAGAACAAAACCTCAAATTCCTACTCTCTCGTAGGCATGTCTCCCAGACTCTGTCAACCAGACAAATGAATGTGGTGTCATTCATGTCCCATGGGACATGAAAGGGAAAACAAGCTGTTTAGTCTCCTAATAGTGGCCTGGTCAATTCCTGACTCACAAGTGGCATAAAAAAATTGGGAGTATTTCCAAGTGTGCTAGGGATGCAACCACAGTTTCTTTATGAAAATTGTATATAGCCTTATAGAAATAGCCTCAAACCAAATTAAATAGCACTAAATAAAATAATAAGTATGATTAGTATTTGTTAATTATTAATAATCATTATTTGGCAGGGTCTCATTATTTAGCCCTAGATGGCCTGGAACTCTGAGAAATTTGTCACAGTCTGTCTCCATGGTCTGTGATTTCTAGGATTGTACCATCATGCCGAGCAGCAATCCTTTGTGCCATGAAATAGCTACTTGGTAAGATCCTTTTGTGTGGTATCATTATGTTGGACAATGGGATAGATTTATTCTGTCTAGCTCAAGATTCAAATTCTAGAATATATGTCAAGTACTTATACAAATACCTAATCAGAATCTACCAGAAGTGATAATAAAGTACAGTGAACAGCCAGCTAATCAATTCAAAATTAATGATAGCATTATCAAATCTGTCAATAATACCCCTTTCCTCTCTGAACAACATTTTGAATTAAAACACAAAACTGACAACCTATGATAATGCTGTGGGTTCCACTTAGATCCAACATAGCTCAACACCAAGTCAATGCAGAGGACAGAAAATTACTGTAGTAAAGCCAAAACTGATCAATAAAGGCCACAGGACACACTAAAGAGCTTAACTACAACCAGGGGCCAGCAAGAATATCACAGAATACTTAATATCGCAATACACAAACACCTGTGCACCAATCAGAATAGTTTATGTTACAGTTGTCTCGAAGGACAAAAAAAAAAAAAAAAAAAAATTAAAAAAAAAATTAAAAAAAATGTAAGTAACCACTAATAGGTTAAACAAAACAAAATGAAAATCTCTCCAAGTAGGATTACAAGGGAAGTTTGTTGACCTGATTAAACCTACTGATATAACCAGAAGGTCCCTTTGAACACCAGCTAGTAGATATGACATCTGTCCTTTCCATGAAGCTCAACACCCTTTGAGAAATGCTAGCCAGAAAAGCCAACCAAGTGAACATAACTCTAAAAAGTAGAAAAAGAAATGCATTGTTTTGCAGTGCGTGAGCCGTCAAAACACAGGGAAACTTACAGAAAAGGCATTGAAAGTGTGTGGTCATTGAGTGATTCACCAGCCTGACTCAGGTTTTTGGTTTTAGTAAATTAGAAGCTTCTTTTAATTAAAAAGAGACTAGCCTGGACCAAACCAGAGAGAGTTCTCTAGGTAAGGTCCTGGCTATTATTATCCAAAGGATTATAGAGACAAATTCCACAAAGCTATAATTTTGGGGATCCAAACCATCCTGTCTGTGTGTGGGCAAGGCTTGATTTTGTAACAGCTGTCTAGCAGGTGGTTTTGCCATCCTAGGGAGCAGGTGTTTTCATACAAAAGCAAGGCTTAGCAGTTAGCCTGGTTAATCTACTGACCCATTAACTTGTAACAGTAGGTAGGCAATGAAATATCTTGTAACAATAAGTAATTTTTATAGAATAGCCCAACTGCACTAGGATGTGGTCCATCTCAGACCAGCGGACAAGTCTACAATAGTAAATTTTCCTCTAAACTTAATGTTCACTATCACAAATGGAGGCCAGTCATGACTTTATTCAGTGATGTAAGATCAATGGAAATTTGAACTTTTTTCTCTGTGTGTCAGGAAATCACTCCAAGGTGCAGTTAAGAAGAAGTCAGGTATGAACAAACTGTCACCTAGGGAAATAACAATCATACGAAGGTCAAAACTTCTATAGAAAAGCAAATTTATTTTCCTTAAAGTAAAACACTGGTAAAAATATACTAGCCACAGTGTGTTAATATTCACAGTAGAAAAAAATGTCCCTCAACGTTTTTCTAACACTTTTGTAAAAACATCTTCATTCATTTGAAAATAGATGAAAAGGCTGCTGAAGGGGGCAGAGATGAATCTGTGGTTAAAATACTTGCTGTATAATGATCATGAGTGAAGTTCAGGTCCCTGAACCCACTGAACAATTACACTTCTGTATATCCAGCTCCAAATTAATTCTTCCTACTCTTTTCTAGAGAGGAATGGTGGGTATGTGTTATTGATAGGATTGTTGCCCAAAAGAGAAATGTATTTTTCTCAATGAAATCCTATTGAAAATGCTGAGGTTTGATTTATTTTCTCATGCAATGTACTAATCATTGGCGAATTGGTTTCTGTTCTGCAACCGTTTCCTCTGATAGTGTAACAATCCACCCTTCAATCGCGCTGGAGGCAAGCTCCTTAAGCAGGAAGGAAAACAACCCTAGAAGGTCTCAAAACGCTTCTGAAACTGACCAGATTCACTAGGCTTCTCCTTTCCAGAATAAGTAATAATGGTTAAGAGTTTTCTCTGATGAAAGGAAGCTCAGCTGCAAAGAAGACTCAAAAGATCTGACCTCATACCAGTTTCCCAGAAGACCTTTAGACCAACTAAGACACTTGGAAAGGACACTCTCAGTGTGGTAAGCTGCCCACAGCTAAGCAGTGTTTCCAGGTTCCCACCTTTTGTGAGAAGTCAGCCATGCTGGGGAGTGCTATGATGATGCAACTCTTGTTGAGTGATTTATGCTTCTATAAGTAACCCCTCACCCATATTCCCTTAAGAAACCCAATAAAAATCGTTGGTTAACCAAGTAGGTCTGTGGTGGTATGCACACTTTGCTCTGTCCTGGGTGCTTTTTCTGGGGTAAATAGCGTTGTCACAAAATAGTACCAACTTGGTTTTGTAGCTTTAAAAAGTATATTTATTCTCTGTAATAAGCAAGCATATTGTTAGAAGGTATTTTCAAGGGCAATTATATTTGTTTTCTATAATTTCTCATGATGTAAAATTTCTTAAATACAAATATACTAGTCAGGGTGAGCTACATTATGCTGAGACAATTTAGGTAGCCCTGAACTCTGCACAAAGGAACTAAGATGTGTATGATTAGTTCACAAAATTCAAACTTCCCCCTAGTGCATGGGAGTACTTTAAGATCCTGGACCCAATTGGGGGTGGTAGGTGCCTCCACATCCCAAAGAATGTTGATTTTCATTCTTTGTTCTTTCTAGTGACATCACAGCCAGCTTTGGAGTCTTGTAGGCAGTGTCTAGAGCAACCCCCTGAATCAGGCATCACTTGTGAGACTTGCCTCCAATGTTAGCTGTGTGGTTAAGTCTGGTGTCTTACTAGTGGCTGCCTAGAGCTATCAGTTTGGTTTCTGAGTTCTGGATCTTGAGCCTGTTACTGCTCCTTGGTGGGATCCTCCTAAAGAAGTATTTCTACAGCTCCACCTGTTTCCCACAGTGGACCCTAGTAAATTTTCAACATTTTATTATTCTTTAGTCATTTCCCGATATTACTAACTCTATTAGCCTCAAAATTTGACTGAACGTGCTGCCCAAATTCAACTCTGTTGAAAAAGGAAGAGCTATTCTGAGTTCTTCATTCCGTGTATTGATAGGGTCCAACCTTGCACCAACCTGTGGATCATCTATGTACTGGAAGAAGTGATTCTTCAGACATCAGGGTGACAACAATCCATGGATACCTTCTAAGAGCCAGGTAGATGGTTGCCTTCACTTGGAACTCTGAAATCAGTTCAAGGCTTTTCCCCATTTGATCTTCTAATAGATTTAGTGGGTTTGGTTTTATGGTGTGGTTTTCTTGTTGTTGTTGTTTTTAGTTTGTTTTGTTTTCTTTTGTTTTGTTTTCTAGGCTTCGTTTTTAAACCCATTTCTTACTTGAGTTTGGTGCAGGGTGATAAATATGGTTCTATTGGCATTATTCTACCTGTAGACATCCAGTTAGACCAGTACAAATTTGAAGATGCTTTAAACTTTCCATTTTATGTTTTTGTCTCATTCTCCAATAATCAAGTGTCCATGAGTGTGTGGATTTTTCTGAACCTTTGATTTGAATCTCTTGATAGCCCAGTGTGTTTCTATGCCAACGTCGTGCAGTGTTTATTACTATTGCTCTGGAATACAGCTTAACTTAGCAATTGTGATAACTCCAGAATTTTTTTTATAATTGTTCAGGACTGTTTTATTGATGCTGGTATTTTTGCAAATGAATTTTAGAATTACTATTTCAAGTTCTGTACATTCTTTTTTGACATTTTGATGGGAATTGTATTGAATCTGTAGATTGCCTTTTGTCAGATGGCCATGTTATCTATAGTAAATCCTACTGTTCTATGATCATGGGAGAGCTTTTCAACTTACAGTTTCTTCTTCAATTTTTTCCCAAATGTCTTGGAGTTTCTGACATATGAAGTTTTATTTGCTTGTTTAGAGTAATAGTAAATACTTAATATTATTTGTGGCTATTATGAAGTGTATCACTTCCATAATTACTTTCATAGCCTATTTCTCATGTTTATAAGGAGGGATAGTGATTTTAAAAAATTAAATTTGTATCCAGCTGAACTTTTGCCAGCTGTAGTAGTTCTCCTGTAGAATTTTTGGGGTTACTCATGTACACAATCGTACCATCTGAAATCAGAGATACTTTGAATTTCCCTTTGAATTTTTATTTGCTTGTTTTCCATTAGTTGTCTTATGTCTCTGGTTGGTAGTTAAAGTCCTATATTGGACATGTACGATGGGAGTGGGAAACCTGGTTTCTCCATGGTTTTAGTGGAATTGCTTTAATTTTCTCTACATGTAATTTGATGCTAGCTTTATGCTTGCTATATAATTTTTCTACTTTGTTCAGTTAGGCTACTTGTAAGCCTCATCTCTCCAGGACTTTTTAACATGAAATGTGCTGGATGGAGGGGTGAGAATAGAAAGAGGGAGGGTGGGGGAGGGTGAGTGCAAAGAGAAGGGAGTGAGTGGCGGGAGAGGGACATGAGAGGGGGGAGAAAAGGAGCAGTGAGGGTTGGGGGGCAGGCAGAGACAAGGAGGAATGAGGGTGGGGAGAAGAAAGGGTGAGGGAGGGGTGAGGGCAGAGAAAATGAAGGGTGAGGGCAGGGAGAGATAATAGAGGGGGTGAGATTGTGAAGAGGGCAGGGAGAGAGAGGAACTGAGGGTGGGGAGAGGGAGGAGTGAGAGCAGAGAGAAGGATGAGTGAGGGCAGGGAGAGGGAAAATTAAGAAGTTGTAATTGATCTCTCCTGATTTATACTTTCTGTGATTGAATTTTTTGTAAACCTACCTTAAATCCTAGGTAATTGATAGATCTCCCTTTGGTATTTTTTCAGGGACAATTTGTATCCTCTACCAAGGTAAAATTCTCTTTATTTCATTAACCATTTGTTCCCTAAGGCATCTGCATCTGAATCAACCTGTAAGAGATCATCAACATAACAGTAAATGTTAGATTGAGGAAACTGCTTATGAGTTATTTCTAACGGTTATTGTACAAAATATTGGCACAAGGTAGGATTGTTTAGCATTTCTTGTGCTGAGACTTTCCAAAGCTATCTCTATATTAAACAACTATTATTATAAGTAGGGTAATGAGAAAACAAACCTTTCTCTGTCGTGCTCACACAAATTGATCAGGAAAAAGCAATCTTTTAAATCAATTACAATCAAAAGCCATAGCTTAGGTAATAAAGAAGGCAATGGCATCCAGGCTGTAAAGAGCCCATTGACTGACGCATCTAATTTATGGTTCCTAAATCTGTTCACATCCTCCATTTTCCTGATTTCTCTATAAAAACAAAGACAGAGGAATTCCATGGGCTGTAGATTCTTCAATGTGTTGAACATTTAGCTGCTTCTGTGTCAGCTGTTCTAGTACCAGTAATTTTTCTCTTGTACTATACTCTTGATCCACCCATGCAAGTTTGTCAGCCATTTTAAAGGTAGGATGTTTGGTAACTTTGAAAGACCAACACTTGTCATGTCCTGTTTATGGGCAACCTGGACAGTCTGTCACAGTTCTTGATAATACCTTTTAATATTTTTCTCTGAAGTATTCTTTATTTTATAGTCTGTTTCTGAGATTGGAGGAATGTTAATCTGTTTTCCATTACTGAAACAAAACATATCCCTATAAATTCATAGCTATATTAACCATGTATACTTTAAATTGTGCTATTTCTCCTTCTGGTGCTACACACTCAACCCACCATGGGCTTATTTTATCTGAGATGAAGTTCAAATCTATAGAATCTGGATGCAAGGATTTTGGGGACATGATTCGTATGTCTCTTTCCTGTCTTCTAAACCTTCAGTTCCAGTAACATTCATTATTAAATTGAGCTTAGGTATCTGACCCTTTATAGCAGTTTGCCAAAATATTTGTTTTGTAATCTCTTTTGAAAATGTGTACTATTTTTGAAGCTGTTATGTACTTCAATTTATCTAGAGCAATGTTCCCTTTAAGGACAGGCATTAACTCTTTTTTTTTTTTTTTTTTTATTTTTTGGTTTTTCGAGACAGGGTTTCTCTGTGTAGCCTTGGCCATCATGGACTCGCTTTGTAGACCAGGCTGGCCTCGAACTCACAGCGATCCGCCTGCCTCTGCCTCCCGAGTGCTGGGATTAAAGGCGTGCGCCACCATGCCCGGCTTAAGGCATTAACTCTTTTAATTTCTCTGCAGATAGGTTTATTCTAAGCTGACAGGGCATTGAATTTGATGTTGGGGCCTGCAGGAGGCCCCTGCTGCTGTTTCCTGACAGCCAAAGTTTACCTTACCTGTCCCTGGTTGATCTGAATTCATTATGCCTGACTTTGCCACAACTTTTGCCTACTCTGGAAGGCTGGCGACTACTTTTTGGATTCTCACCCTAAATAACTGTGTCTATGTACCCCTTGGCTACTATCCCTTATCAAATATCCTTGCTTTCCACAGTTGAAACATCTGCTATATTGAATTTTTTAAAGATATTTAGAAATTACTTCTCCTATCAGATTAGCATCATAAGCATAAGATCTTCTATCAGCTACATCTCTAATCCATTTCTCAATTGGTACTGACCTTGTCTTTAAAGGCCTAATCCCTCTTTTGCATTCTGAATTAGGATTATAAAAAGCCAAAGATTTAATCAGTATTTTCTAACTGCTGAATCTTATATTGTTGTAGTTACAGCTGAAGTCAGTCTTTGGGAAAAAAATCAGGAAATGACTCTTTTGGGCCTTGTGTAATTTTAGTAAATGACACAGCCCTCTTTCCTGATTCTTCACCATTATCCCAAGAATTTAAAGCTGCTAGATGTCAGATTGCCAAGGTGTGTTCATCAAATTCAAACTGCCTTTGTAAATCAGCATATAGACCTTCACCTTGTAACAGACTAGGAAATATTAACAGCTCTGATCTGGTTTCACTGTCCTATTGCCTGCACATCATTCCTCCACCACAATTTCTATTGCAACGGAGAATGAGCTTCCAATATCGCTGTTACTAAACTTTTACAGTATTGGGGGTAATCCTCTTCTACTTTACCCATGCATTTGGAATCTGTTTCACATAAGATGAATGCATTCAAAAGAGATGCCTGCTCTCTTAAAAATCCTCAAATCTAATGTCTATGGATTACATGTCTTCATTATGAACTTTAGAGTGCCTATCATCTATTGGTAGGTCTTGTTTAGTAAGTGGATAAGCTGAGGTTGACATTCAAACAATCTTGGTCTACGCACTTTCATTTTGTTCTGTCATGGTGTGGTATGCTGGTGTGTAAAATCCTCTCTATGAGTCTGAGTATTTTTATTATTCTTGTTCATAAGCATCTCTAATGTAACTGCTAAGACTTATATTTTATTAATTTACTTTATCATTGAACAAGTACAGAAATCCATTATGGCTATTAAGGATGAAGGAAAAATAATACCAAAATGAAAATAATCATGACTGGTGTTGGGACAATCTTTACCTAGGCCATTTTCCTTTTTATTTTCTGATGCTTTTCAAGCCATCTAGAAGAACTCTCTATAGTGTTCTAAAGCCCATTATTATGGGATTTCCCATCCCAAACTCTCTCCTGGAATACTTCCCAGAACACTTACCAAATCTGGTTGCTTCTCAGTTCTTCCCTAGCAGGAGAGATTTGATTGTGGGGTTGTGCCACTCCTTGGAGTGCCATGATGATGTTTTTTAAATGAACTCCCATACATTCTATTTTCCCAATGAAGACTCAGAAGCCAGATGCTGGGGTGTAAACATGCTAGCTCAGAGAGACAGAGAAAGCACCCAGCTGATGTTCCTACTCAACTCAGATAGAAGAATAAAAAGCCCAAAGCCTCTTCTTTTCCATTCAGTCTTATGTACCCTTTTCACAATGTCCCGCCCTTTCTCCTGGATTGCTGTCAGCTGGTTTCTTGCTCTGCCTCTTGACCTAGGGGTCATTTTATTTCACTCTTCTTTACAGAAACTTCTTGGATTAAAGAGGTGTGCTAGGGTTGACCACATCATAACCACCTGTTGATGATAAACAAAAAGGTCTTGAATTAAAGGTGCTGGGTTGGGGCTGAACATCTTTACAACTAGAAACAGGTTTTACTGAGTTCACCATCTCAGGTTCATAATGGATTCAAATGTCCTGAAACACCAAACTGTGTCTAAAGCCACATGTTCTGGGAGCCATGGATGAAAGTGCTTCTCCTTGATTGTGAATTCTCATCATCCAGAAGCAACCTTCTCCTATTCATTGCCAACATGGACAAAGTCTGGTCTTCCTGTCATAGACACAGCGCTGATGACATTTAAAGCACATGGCTGTAGCAAAGACAATTTTCTTGGACTGCCTTTTGGCCATGAGTATGTCCAGTAGGCCAGGACATTGTTGGTCAAATGTTTCTACAAGGATATGACCACGGTGATCATAGCACTCTAGAGGGGCAGGGTAGAGCTCTACTCTCAGCTTGTTTAGATTGGCCATGCATTGCAGAAGGTCCTTCAGTGCAGCACTGGAGAGGAGATTGTCATAGAAATTGACTCTAGTGAGCTGAGAACACTGGCTCAGGGCAGGCAGCAGGACACTGAGGTGAGAGTCCTCCAGGCTGCAGTTGTCTAACTCCAGGGTCTGCAGAGTGTCTGCTACATTCTCAAGGAGAAGTCGGAGACCTGTGGGATGGGACGTGGATAACAAAATACCACTGAATTCCAGGTGTTTCAGTTGACAGAGACTCTGACATCGTGACAAGTATTTCAAATCTGACTGTGAGAGACAGCAGAGGATCATAGACAAGGACTCAAACTGGGTCTTCAGGCATCTGTGGAAAGAAGAAGAAATTAGTTCTGGCTCATGGTGTGGGAGGATATCAGTAAGGTTGACAATGGGAAATATGGCATCACATATGCACAGTAAGTCTATTCGTATGCTGAATGTGAGCACTGGATAAAGAGATTGTACGTGTCTGCTCATATTACTGGTTTCTGGGGCATAACACTATAAAGTGTGATGATTTAGAACACACATCTAGGACTGGAGAGATGGCTCAGAGGTCAAGAGCACTGACTGCTCTTCCAGAGGTCCTAAGTTCAATGCCCAGCAACCACGTGGTGGCTCATACCATGTATAAAGTGATCTAATGCCCTCTTCAGGCCTGCAGGTGTAAATGCAGGCAGAGCACTGTATATATCATAATAAATAATTCTTTTCTGAAAATCACACATCTACAACTGCCAATCATCATTCTGTAAACAGACAACTACGTCTGGCCTAATCTTTCCAGGAAGGCATAGCCAGAAAGGAGGATAACAGAAAGATCATGGCATGTGTCCACCAGATGTCATGCTTCTCCTTGTTATCTAGGACAACCTGTATCCAGGATATCAGTGCCAAACCCTTGGAACTGATAAAACTGTATGCCATTGTCACCAGTTTCCATCTAGTACATCCCAACCTGCGTTTAAATCATCCTTCCTTTCAAGGAAAATCAAAGGCTGAGAGCGACATTAACAAAGCAAAAAACTGGTTTCTGTTTACAGAGATCAGTGTAAAGAACTCCAATAGGAAGCACAGATGTGGGTCCTCCCCAGCTCAGGGCCCTCTGCTCTGTCCTTTCCCCTTCATCATCTTAGATGGGATCAAAAAGAGGAAAACCCAAACATCACTCAGTGTATCTGACCCACTTGTGCAGTTGACATATTTGTAATGCAGCTATGGACCCATCTCCTACTCCAGCTCAGACTCTGCTAAATGAATGGGAACTGAAAGAATGAGTTCAAATAAGAAGGAAACAATCACTGGGTGTTGTGGTACACATCTTCAGTGCCAGCACTGCGCACAAGGAGGCAGGAAAATTGCTGTGAGTTTGAGGTCAGCCTGGTCTACAAAGCGAGTCCAGGACATCCAACACTACACAGAGTAGTCATGTTCGAAAATACAAAATCAATAAACACATGGAAACAATACACACTTACATACTATAATGAGTTATTAACTGGCACAATTCAGGTGCCCACTAATGCTCAAAAGAAAAGGTTTCTTGACATGGCAGAAACAGCTCACCATCCTTCCTTACCTGCACAACTGTTTCATGTGGTCAGTGAAAAGGTTGATGCCGTTCATGTAGAGATGCTGGAGGCAGTTGAGCTTGGAGAACTGAGTAAGGAACTTGTTAAGACACTTCTCTATGGGTACCCTATCCGTGTTCACATAGGCGAGACTAAGATGCAATGTGCGGAGATTTCTCATCAGGCCAAGGTAAGGTGCAAAGCCACCGAGGAAGGGCAGGACGTGGTATATAAGTAGTTCCAATTCCTCAATGTAGTGTGGCTTGAAAATGTCCAGGACTTCCCTGACCATCTCTGCAGGGGAGTCACAGATCTGCATCTTAAGACAGCACATCTGCACAGAGCCCTTTCTCTTCTGGGCCCACTGCAACAAGCACTTTTGGTGTCCTTCCAGCTGGTTGCAGAGGCTGAGGTCAGTGACCAACTTCAAAGGCTGCCTCTGGGAATTTCTAGGAAGGCGTTTTACTACTTGCTTCTTGCTTCCTTTCTCTGCTGACCCGGCTCCATCTTCTCTTCCAGCCCATACATGCCAGAAATTCTGGTGCACTTTCCTTAATTCGAGCACTTGAAGCTTGCAACGTCTGTGAGGGAGAAAGGTGAAATTTTATACTGTAAACAAGTAACCAACATGGAGGCAGTTTCTACCACAATAAGTCAGTTCCAACATAGCCCCTCACACCTGCCAGAAAAGGACTATTTGTCTGAGACACATCTTCAGACATGTTCTGCTTCCCTCCATTTAGTGTCTCTGGGCTGGTCTCTTCCATATCAAAGAGAGACAGGGAAAGCCTCATCCTACTGGGGGTACATATACTCTGAACTGTCCTCCGTTCCTGACTGTCATTATATCAGCTCTCAACTTGAGCAGTAGTTCCACAGACCTTCAAGCCTAGGACATCAGAATACTCTGCCCAGTTCGACTCCATTCACCCTGATATCACCTGTGTCTTACCTTCTAACCTCTTTGGGCCTTGCTTACCTGGGATGAGCCTTCTTCATCAGCAGAATGTCTATGCCATCCAGCACAGCTTGCAAGGTCTCCACTTCAGGAGAATTCATCAGTACCCCCACTGGAAGGCAGGGAAAGGGCCAGGCGGCCACCATTGCCTTCAATATCTTGGTGTGTCTGCCATCGAAGGCCTGCTTGAACAGTGGTGGGAAGAGCTCAATAGGCAGGTTGTCCAGAGCAGAGATGGACAAGGCATCATTCCTCAGCAGCCCTTGCACGGCCAGCTGCAGGAGTGTGAGAGGGTCGTGCACGCTCATCCTGATAGATGTTCTGTCAGAGGGACCTGTTGAAACATTAGTTTCAGGTTACTATATGGAATTTTCTATTTGTCACATATCATATTCTCTAAAGGACTAGAGTCCATGCTATGGCAATAGTGGAAAACTCAGAATGCCCAATCATCCAGTCTGCTCACCTCAAAGCCAAACGTCCACCGATCTTCTCATGTATTCTCTCTTGTAAGATTCTACATATGCAGAAAATAATGATGGACTGTCCAACTAGGAACCCACCTCTGCTCCTCTGAATCTCATGCCTACTCAGAAGGGTTATTCAGGAACATATAGTTTGACCAGTCCCTTGGTACAGGAAAAGACACTGAACAACTTTCCAGGCCCTCAAAATGTACTCTGTGCTGAGACATGCCCAACCTTTATGCTTTGTTCTTTCAATATACTGATACATCCTGGGAAGACTGAGGAAATATGTAAGACACCCGTGAGCACGCACTGCCTTCTGTTCCTTTAAGAGACCAGTGAGGGAGCACTGGGCTATATTGTATTCATTTGGGGAATACGGTAAAATGTCCATAAACTAAAGGCCACCTGGCCACCCAGTCAGACCATATCTGAAATGCAAAACCTCAGTGAGACATGCAATTTTCCCAAAAAGCAACTGGATCCAAGCTGTGAAGTTATAGCACCTGCAAAATGTGAGTCTTGGATAAGAAGCCAAAGTGTCCTGGAGCTACAAGGAGCTACAAGGAGCCCATGTTGAATTGGGCTTCAGAAGAAAAAAAGAAATGATAACCAAAAACAAAACAAAACAAAACAAAACAAAAAAACAAAACAACAAAATTCCAAGTTTGTTTGATTTTATTTTTTAAACTTTTTCATTTTGTGTTGGTGTTGCCTACAAAGGAGTCTTGAGTGAAATTGGCTACTTTCTAATCATAAGTGGATCTTATATATAACCCATGCTTGTGCCAACTCCCCATGTTCATGCGTGTGAAGAGGAGCATTGGGATTGTCTTTTTCCACACCATTCATTGCTAATACAGGGGCTTTAAAATATTGCATAAATGCTACACCAGCTAGCAGTAACCAAGTAACCCAGCTCTTGGGTACAAGAATCACGAGAATTCTGGGTCAATCTAATCTATATAGGTTATTTCAGGCTAGTCTAGGTTAGGGGGAAATCAAGCAAAATATTTCTATGTCAGCTGAGCACAGTAGTGCATGATTGTAGTCCCTGCATTCTGGAAAGCAGTGAAGGTGGATCTATATGTGTTCAGGCCAGCCTGATCTACAAAGTGAGCCCAGGATAGACAAGGTCACACAGAAAACCCTTGTTTTAAGAAAGCAAAAGAGAGCTGGGCATGGTGTGTGTGATTTAATCCCAGCACACAGGAAGGCAGAGGCAGGTGGATCAATTTGAGATCAAGGCCATTCTGGTCTACAAAGTGAGACCATAACAGCCAACACTAAGTAGACTAACCATTCTCAATACATTACCCCTAAAAAAGATTATAAATGTCTTTATTACAATTGTATAGTGACATGGGTCCACACTGCAAGTGTTCTAACATTTAGTCACATTCCCAAGTCATCTGTTTCATTTTGTTTAACTTTAAGTAGAAACAAGGTTACTTCATGCAGTCTAGTCAAGGCCAGAATGTGATCATTAATTTTAGTTTCCAGGTATGGTTGGTATAAGCTATCTGGCTTCTGCTTTGTATAGGAGGGAGAGAGACAGAAAGAGAGAGAGAGAGAGAGAGAGAGAGAGAGAGAGAGAGAGAGAGAGAGAGAGAGAGACAGACAGACAGACAGACAGACAGAGACAGAGAGAGAGAGAGCAGAGAGAGAGAGAGAGAGAGAGAGAGAGAGAGAGAGAGAGAGAGAGAGAGGGAGATCTTAGACAATATTGAATAAGCAGTCAAGGCTGAAGTAACTCCATTCCTGCTTCCTTGGTTTCATGATCAGCTGTGACTTGTGGCTCTGGCATAAAGCCATCCCCAAAATTGTAGGCTACAATTAAGAGAAAATTTGAGTTCCCACAACTGAAAAACCATACTCTGTGAAACGTGATTTAAGATACTGTAAAAGGATTAAATTAGAAAAAAGATCCTAACTGAAATTCTAAAATGAGCATAGAAACCTGGGCAGAGCCAGAAGGATCTAGAGTTCAAGGCCAGCCTTGCTTAGTTGAAACCCTGTCTCTGAAAACTCAAGAGAACAAAGAAACTAACATGTACACTCCCATATAATGACAATTTCTCATTAAAGCCAAGTATACACACATTAAAAATTCTAAATTGGAATTGTAACTGGATCTTGATGGTGAGAAGTCTAGCTCAACATGCAAGAAGCCTCCTGATGGAGGCGAGTGACTTACCTGATATGAACTCCTATACCTAGCAGGGTCAGGCAGCAACTCCAAGCTCAGGGAATGTGATCTTCTGGTCCTCTGAGCCTTTTATACACCTTCCACATTGCCCCTCCCCAAATGGCCCCACCTTCCTTCCACAGGTTCCTATCTGATTGATCCAATGAGTCTCCACCCACTTAATCCAATTAAGATTGAGTTTTCCTACTGTAGGTTGATTGACTCAAACCTTAGTGTGTGGAATCAAAAACACTGAAGAAGAAAGTCAAGATTCTGCTGGACATGGTGGCACTTTAATGCCAGCAATTGAGAGAGAAAGGCAGTCACATCTCTGTGAGTTCAAAAACAGCCTAGCCTACAAAGCAAGTTCCAGGACATCCAGGGACACACACAGAAAAACCCTGTCTGGAAAAAGCAAGAAATGAACACAAAAACAAAGCCAATAACTAAAGGAAAGTCAAGTTTCCATTGGTACAAGGTTGACCCATTTTGTATGTGTATCCAGGTAAAATTATTTATATATGCTATATTTGTGTTTGTGATTTTGGTGTCTGTATTATATTTCTTTCAGTGTGGGCTTTCTGTTATGGATAAATAGTGAGATTGTTGTCCCAAAACAACAACAATAAAATAAAAATGAAACAGAAAACATACACAAATTCCACATGGATATGTCTCAGATGTGAGAAGGTTGAGGTGGGTGGTAGGTATTTGTGGTTCTACATATCAAGAAGTTTAATGGAACCATGTCTTGAGCAGGGAGTTTCAAAACATCATGATCAAGATGGATACTTTCTCTCAAAGTGTGAAAAACAGGAAAGCATGATATGATAAAAATCAAACAAAAAGAGTTTTGTTAGTACATCTGTATAATGCCAGCATGTCTTGCACACCTTTGATCTCCATAAACAACGGCAGGATCTCTGAGTTTAATCCACACAATGGATTAATTAATCTCTGAGGCTGATCCACACAATGAGAAACAATTTTCTTTATCTGGGCATAATAGATCTCTTTGGGGTCTGGCCCAGGCAGCTCTACAGACAGCATTTTCCAGGGCAGCCAGAGCCATACAGTGGGACTGTTGCAACATATTTGATCCCAATGTGATACCTGAGATTGTGAACTATAAAAAACTGTATTTGATTCCAATGTGATCCTGAGATTATCTGTCTTTTGTTTGGCATGGTTGAGCCCTAACACACCCTTTCCTCTAACACAGGATTTACTAAAGTTAACCACAGGATTAAAGACAGATGCTTCCCAAGTGTTGGGATTAAAGGTGGGAACAACCAAAGCCCTCTTCCTTGTATCTGTACGATTAGAAAACTACTAAATTGTAGGGATCTGTCTGTGTCTGCTAGGATTAAAGACATGGCCTGTCACTGCCCTGCTCTAATTTTTTGTCTTAGCTCCAACCACTCAAATCTGTAGAGATTTAGGAAAGAAGTTCGAACTGTAACAGCCCTCTAAACTTACATAAAACACTTCAAACCCCTCCCTCTCATTTCTCAACAAAAGTTCTCTCTGTGTATGTAGCCTTGATTTTATGAGATTTGCTTGGTAGAGCAGGCTTTCTTTGAACTCATAGAGATCCCCTCACATCTGCAAACTGAGAGCTGGGATTACAGGTGTGCACCATTGTGCCCTGCTTCAAATCTCTTAAGTGTGTTTTTAATACCAAACAATAAATCTCTTCTTTTTGCCAGGCATAGTCACACACACACACACACACACACACACACACACACACACACACACACACAAACACTTTAATCCTATCACTTGGGAGGCAGAGGAAGGCAGAATCTGTGAGTTAGAGGCCAGCCTGGTCTACAAAGCAAGTTGGAGGCAGTCAAGACTACAAGGAGAGACCCTGTTTTGGAAACACCAAACCAACCAATGAACCAACCAACAAACCAACCAACCAACCAACCAACCAACCAACCAACCAACCAAGAACCAACCACAACAAAAGAGAAGTCTCCTTTTTTTTTTTTTAAAGAAGAAAACCAGACTTATATGTTACTTTGAACTGAATGATTAAACTATCTGGTGCGCTCTTACCCTATTACCTCTCTTTAGGAGAACTATGGCTTTTCTTTTCCTGTGGAAACTAGACTAAGCCTCTTACAGAAAGTAACACACAACCTGCTTTCCCTTTTGAGGTGAACAGATCTTTAAAATATACAGACTGAATTATTTCAGCAGGGTTTTTGTTGTTGTTATGGTTGTTTCGTATTATCCAATGTCTTTCTGGAGCTATTGTTCCTCTTTCATTAGCATTTTAGAAATTGCTGGGTGTGATTGCACATGCCTTTAATCCCAGCACACAGGAAGGAGAGGCAGGTGGATTGCTGTGAGTTCAAGGCCAGACTGGTGTATAAAGCGAGTCTCGGATGGCCAAGGCTACACAGAGAAACCGTGTCTCAAAAAACCAAAAGACAAAAAAAAAAAAAAAAAAAAAAAAAAAAGCATATTACCCTCTCTGTTTATTGACCACTTGTCCTGTAGGAACGTGTGGTATACCTATAATATGCTTTTAGTTATAAGATGCAAAAAGCTGTTTCCTGTTACTAGAGATGTAATTACAGAATCAGCCTTCTCTGAACTTAAAGTAGTTGCCCATTAAAATCCCAAATATGTACCTATAGCATGAAGCACATGCTCTAGTTGTCCCCACTCTTCCAAATTTGGATTAAATGTGTATGTTAGGGCTCAACTACACCAAAGAAAAGACATGTTTTTACAGTTCACAATCTCCGGGATCACAATGGGATCTAATACACTGCAACATGAGACCCTGACTGGGGGTGGAGGGTAGGCAGGGGAGTCTTATTAAAACACCTGAACAATCTCGGCCTGTGGTCTTAGCACTCCAAATGAAAACTCGGGTAGAGCTCACAGGTCAGCTTTCTCCATACAGTTAGAATCTGTCAAATAACAACACCAAATTCCATGCAGAAAACACTGGTGCCTTTCTTGAAAAAAACAGTAGAAACTTCAGTGTGTCAAAGGGGCTTTTAGCTCTCCCTTACCCAGTGACATCAAGAAGGCTTCACAGTTAAATGCACTTGCTCCAAGACTGAAGAACCCAATTTGATTTCAGGAACCCAGGTGGAGAACAATCACCTGAATGATTTCCTCTGACCTCCACTGGTACACCATGGCAAATAGCCTAGCCACCAGTAATTAGAAATCAAACCATGCCAGAAAGTTGGTGCATGTTTTAATCCCAAGACTCGGGAAGCATAGCCAGGCAAATCTCTATGAGTTGGTGGCCAGGCTCATCAACATTGTGGCTTCCAAGACAGCCAGACCTACATAGTAAGGCTCTGTCTCCAAACACAAACACAAACACACAAAAGTCAAATAATATGTGGGAAAGTGTTCCCTTCTTCCAAAATATGTGTCCTCAGGACCAAACTTACATCACCATGCTTTGTAGCATGTGATTCTTAGTGTGAAAAGAAAAGTGTTGGTAAGTTCAGAGAGACCCTATCTTGGAAAAAACAAACCAACCAAATAAACAAACAATGACAACAAAAGAAAAGTCTTCTTTTATTAAGAGGAAAACCAGTCTTATATGTTACTTTGAACTGAATGATAAAACTGTCTGGTGAGCTATTACCCTATTACCTCTCTTTAGGAGATACATGGCTTTTCTTTTCCTGTGGAAACAAAGACAAAGCCTCTTACACAAAGTAACACACAACCTGCTTTCCCTTCTGAGGTCAGCAGATCTTTACATTATACAGGCTGAAATAGTTCAGCAGGGCTTTTTTTTTCCCTATTATCCAATGTCTTTCTCGAGTTGTTGATACTTTTCCATTAGCATTTTAAAATATCCTGGGTGTGGTTGCACATGCCTTTAATCCCAGCATTCAGGAAGCAGAGGCAGGTAGATTGCTATGAGTTCAAGGCCAGCCTGGTCTATAAAGTGAGTCTCAGTCAGCAAGACTACACAGAGAAACCATGTCTTCAAAGACAAAAAAAATTTTTTAATTGATAAAGCACTGTATAATCTATCTTTGGAGGTCTGTATTACCCTTTCTGTGTATTGGCCACTTGTCCTGTAGAATTGTGTGGTATGCCTATAGTATACTTTTGGTTGTAAAACACAAAAAGCTGTTTCATGTTACTAGAGACATATACTGAAGCACTGTCAGTCCTAATTTTACAGGTATCCCCTTAATAGGCATAAATTCTAATAAAAGTGTAATTACAGAATCAGCCTTCTCTGAGAACTTAAAGTAGTTGTCCATTAAAATCCCAAAAATGTATCGATAGCATGATGCACATATTCTAGTTGTCCCTACTCTTCAAAATGAAACACGTCCATCTTCCAAATTTGGATGAAATGTGTATATTAGGGCTCAACTACACCAAAGAAAAGACATGTTTTTCCAGTTCACAATCTCCGGGATCACAATGGGATCTAATACACTGCAACATGAGACCCTGACTGGGGGTGGAAGGTAGTCAGGGGAGTCTTATTAAAACACCTGAACAATCTCGGCCTGTGGTCTTAGCACTCCAAATGAAAACTCAGGTAGAGCTCACAGGTCAGCTTTCTCCATAAAGTTAGAATCTGTCAAATAACAACACCAAATTCCATGCAGAAAACACTGGTGTCTTTCTTGAAAAAACCAGTAGAAACCTCAGTGTGTCAAAGGGGCTTTAAGCTCTCCCTTACCCAGTGACATCAAGAAGGCTTCACAGTTAAATGCACTTGCTCCAAGACTGAAGACCCCAATTTGATTTCAGGAAGCCAGGTGGAGAACAGTCACCTGAATGATTTCCTCTGACCTCCACCGGTACACCATAGCAAATAGCCTAGCCATCAGTAATTAGAAATCAAACCATGCCAGAAAGGTGGGGCATGTTTTTAATCCCAACACTTGGGAAGCATAGCCAGGCAAATCTCTGTGAGTTGGTGGCCAGCCTCATCTACATTATGACTTCCAAGACAGCCAGACCTACATAGTAAGACCCTGTCTCCAAACACAAACACAAACACAAACACACAAAAGTCAAATTACATGTGGGAAAGTGTTCTCTTCTTTAAAAATATGTGTCCTTGGGATCAAACTTAAATCACCATTCTTTGTGGCATGTGATTCTTAGTGTGAAAAGAAAAGTGTTAGTTAGTTCAGTTTCTTTAAAACAAAAACAAAACCAAAAAAGTCTTTTTTGTTTTATAATTTCATAAGCGTTGTTTTATATCATTTATTTCCCATCTTCTCCCTCCCTCAACAACTGTTTTATATCCCCTCAATTTCCTTTCAACCTCAGGATCTACTGTATAGTAACAAATGTTACACACATACACACACACACACACACACACACACACACATCCTACTGTGTCCCTTTGGTGTTGATTGTATACACTTTTTTGAGAATACCACTATGGACAGGATAAATTGTCCCAGAAAAAATGAATTATTCTCCTCTTTTAAGCCTGTAATTCTATTTTTTTAATGTTTGCATCTTTAAAGACAGGTTTAACACACTTAATGAATACTTCTGCTCTTCATTTTTCTATTTTTAAATTTAAATCTACTTTTAAATGTATTCACTTTACATATCAATCATAGCCCACACCCTAGTCTCCTCCTAGTCCTACCCTCATTCCCTCTCTCCCCTCTGAATTCTATCCCCTCCTCCTCAGAGAAGAGGAGCCCTTCTCCTGCATCAACTGACGCCAGCCTGCCAACTCATACCAGGAATACTTGCATCCTCTTCCTCTTTGGCCTGGTAATGCATCCCACAAGGGGGAAGTGATCAAAGGGCAGGCAACAGAGGCCATGGCAGGGACAGAATCTGATCATTCTTGGCCCTATTCTAGGTCTCTGGGCCATCTGGCCTCTGATTTCTAGTCCTCCATGCAGTGTCAGCTTCTTCTCATGACATGGGTCTCAAATTGGACCAGTCATTGCTTAGCTTATCTCACAATGTTTGTGCCATCTTTATGTACTCTATTGCATCAAAAAAAAAGTTCAAATGGATCAAAGACCTCAGTGTAAAACCATATACACTGAACCTTCTGAAGAGAAAGTGGAGAATAGGATTAAACACAGTGGCACAGGAGACAGCTCCTGAGCAGAACACCAGTTGTGTAGGCACTAAATTAGAAAGAATACACTAACTGGAATTCCAGAATGAATCTAGAAACCTGGAAAGAGTGGAAGGATCTATAGTTCAAGGCCAGACTAGCTTAATTCATACCCTATCTCTAAAAACTCAAGAGAACAAAAAATCTAACATGTAAATTCCCATGTAAATGACCATTTCTCATTAAAACCAAATTGCACCAATATTAATATTCTAAATTGGAAATGTAACTGGATCTTGATGGTGATAAGGGTAGCCCAGCATACAAGAAACCTCCTGATGGAGGCGAGTGACTTACATGATATGAACACTGGTGACATGGTGACAGGGCTCCTAGTCTCAGCTGAATCAGGCAGCAACTCCAGGCTCAGGGAATCTGATGTTCTTCTAAAGCTCCTCTGATCCTTAAAGATAGGTACTGATCTCATGAAGATAGGTAACAGGTCATTAGACATCTTGGTCATTCAGTTCAGACTAACATACAAGACTAAAGTTTTCCTCTTAAATAAAAAGGATAGTCTTCTTGTTTGGGAATGAAAACACAGTTAAGAGATTTGAAATATTAAGCCCGGTGAAGAGTCACACACCTGTAATCCCAGCATTTTGATTGCATAGGTAGGAAGGTTTGTAATCCTACAGTTACAATGAGTTGGGTGTGGTGGTTCACAGTTTAATCCCATCACTTGGGAAGCATCTGTCTTTAATCCTAGCATTAACTTTTTAAAATCCTGTGTATGCCAGGTGTGGTGGTGCACACCTTTAATCCCAGCACTTGGGAGGCAGAGGCAGGCAGATCGCTTTGAGTTTAAGGCCAGCCTGGTCTACAAAGCAAGTCCAGGACAGTCAAGATAACATAGAGAAACCCTGTCTCAAAAAATAAAAAATAAAAAATAAATGAAATCTTGTGTACAAACTGGTCTTATATTAAATGTGTGTGTTAGGGCTCAACTACTCCAAACAAAAGACATCTTTTTACAGTTCACAATCTCAGGAATCACAGTGGAATCAAAGGCAGTTTCTTACAGTTCACAGCCACAGGGACCACATTGGGATCAAATATCATGCAACTGTCTCATTGCAGATGTTCTGGAAACCTCTCTGTAGACCAACTGGGGCAGGACCTCACAGAGATAAACCTCCAGACTACTGGGGTTGAAGGCATGAACTCTTGTGCATGGCTAAGGAAATTTATTGTTACTGTGTGTATCATGCTGGCCTGAAATGCAGAGATTCTGCATTGGCTTCTGGAGATTAAAGGATTGCATCACATGCTCAGTTACACAGGTTTATTAATAACCTTTAATGTTTGTTTGACTTTCCTCTTATGCTTTGCTGTTGATTTTCACACTCTGAGAGAAAGTATTCATCTTCATACTGATTGATTCAAACTTCTTGCTCAAGGCATGGTCCCAACTAAACTTCATGATAGCTAGAACTACAGATACCCACCACCCAGCTCAACCCTTTCACATCTGTGACATATTCATGTGCATTTATTTGTTTATTCGGTTGATTGGTTGGTTTGTGTTTGGTTTTTGTTTTGTTGTTGTCATCGTCATTGCTTTGAGACAAAATCTTTGTATGTAACCTTTGGCTGATCCAAAATTCAGTACTTACTCAAGTACACACACAAATAAAACCAAACTGAAACAAACACATATATAGACACTAAATCTACAAACAGTGAAGTATACCCTATGTAAGTGTATGTACATACACATACAAAATTAGTCAAGCAAGCAAGCAATGGAAATATGACTTTCTTTTTTATTTTTGTTTTGTTTCTTCATTTGTTGTTGTTGTTGTTGTTTTTTCAGACAGGATCTCTCCATGTGCATCCCTATCTGTCCTGGAACCTGCTTAGTAGACCATGCTGCCCTTGAACTCACAGAGATGTGCCTGCCTTTGTTTCCCATGTGCTGGGAATAAAGTCCAGTGCCACCATGCCCAGCAGAATCTTGACTGTCTAGTTTGGTGTTCTTGATTTCACATGTGAAGGTCTGAGTCAATCAACCTACAGTAGAAAAAAAATCAAATTTTAATAATATGAAATGGGTAGAGACTCATTGAACCGATCAGATAGGAGCTTGAGGAAGGTAGGTGGGCTTCATAGGGGAGGGGCAAGAAAGAAGTTGCATAAAAAGGCTCAGAGGAGGTTCAGTAGAACACCAGAGTCCTTGAGCCTGGAGGTGCAACTTGATCCTGTAGAAATGGAGCTCTGTCACCAGTGTTGATAGCAGGCAAGTAACTCACTTCTGTAATGAGGCTTCTTGTATGCTGTAGCCTTATCTCCATCAAGCTATAGTCACATTTCCAAATCTACAATTTAGGTTTAATATAATTTGATTTTAATGAGAAATAGTCATCCATATGGGAATTTACATGTTAATTTCTTTGTTATCATCAGTTTTTAGAGACAGGGTCTCAACTAGGCAAGGCTGGCCTTGAACTCTAGATTCATCCAGCTCTGTCCAGATTTCTAGGGTCATTCTGGAACTCAGTTAGGATCTTCTTCTTTTTTTGTTTTGTTTGTTTTTTTGTTTTTTGGGACAGTGTTTCTTGTGTAGCCTTGGCTCTCCTGGACTCACTTTGTGGACCAGGCTGGTCTCAAACTCACAGCAATCTGCCTGCCTCTGCCTCCCAACTGCTGGGTTTTAAGGCGTGTACCACCACGCCCAGCATAGGACCTTCTTTTTAATTCAATCCTTTGTATTATCTTAAATTATATTTCATAGAGTATTGCTTTGCAGTTGTATGAATTGAATATTTTTCTTAATTTTAGCCTACAGAGAGTTCTGGAGATGACTTATATGCACAGAAACTCTCAGGGGTGTCTCTGTCAGTTCAAAACCAGCCTGTTGGATCTACAAAGTGAGTTTTGAATCATCCAGAGCTGCATAAGAGACACCATGTCCCCAACCCACCCTGCCCCTTCACCTGCCACCCTGAAGAGGCAACTGGCCTGGTCGATGAGGCTGGGGGGCCAGAGGGAGTGCGGGAGTGCCGAGGGTGGTCGTGTTCTTGAGTGTCCCAGCAGTCAGATCACCTCCATCTCTCCCACCCTGACCCACCGACCTCGCTAGAGGACACTCTGAAACTTGGGGGGATGGCTTTCCCTAGAGATTACCCACCACCAGAATGCTTTAGGGGCTACCGAGAGGCAGGAGGGCAGGGCGGAGGCGCCTTCTTCAGCCCGATCCTTGGCAGCAGCAGCCTGTCTTCCTGGAGCTTCTTCTCTGATGCCTCAGACAAGGCAGCCCTATATGTAGCATGCGATGAGGTGCAGTCTGAACTTAATGAGCAGCCCTCCGCTTTTGCCTGAGCGCCCCACTGCCCTCGCCTTGGGCTTCTCCTAGACAATAATCACCCGGAGGATCCATGCAACAAAAATGGTCTAGAAGCTCCGAGCTCTGGAGGCCGGCACTGGAGGATAGCTGGCTACTTCTCAGCGCTCCTGGGCCCAATCCAGCCTCCCCCGGCCTGCTTCTAGTTGCAGCAAGAGGCACTATTCCAATTCTGGAGCCCATCTTCCTAGTTCCCCTGGCCCTTTTGACTATTTGGGTGCTACACCAACTGAGAGCATCCCTCAGAAAACCTGGAAAACTTCTATCGAGCAGGCAGTGGCCCCGCTTCGGTCTCAGGAGACTGCCTCCTGTAATGGGAAGCTGCCTTAGGGAAGAGAGGATGCTGTGGCTGCTCCAACTCTGCGGAAAGAGGTGGCTGGCATGGACTACCTAGCAGCGCCTTTTCCCTTTGCTTGGTCCAAGGCCCGGACTGGGGGACACAGCCCCATCTTGAGGATCTCTGCCCTACCTTCTCTGGACTGGCCTTTGCCCAGCCAGTATGATCAGCTGGAGTTGAAGATCAAGGTACAGCCCAGAGCACACCACCAGGTCCACTACGAGAGCGAGGGCAGCTGCGGAGTTTTCAAGGCTGCTCCAGGAGGTCACCCCTTGTTCAAGCTCCTAGGCTACAATGAGAAACCACTCCCTCTACAGATGTTTATTGGCACTGCAAATGAAAGGGGCCTGCAGCCGCATGCCTTCTACCAGGTGCACTGTATTACCTGCAAGATGGCGGGTATGGCCAGCTATGAAGCTGTAGTCAGTGGTACCAAAGTGCTGGAGATGACCTTGCTCCCAGAGAACAACATGGCTGCCAACATCGACTGTGCTGGAATCCTGAAACTTCGGAATTTATACATTGAGCTGTGGAAGGGTGAGACAGACATTGGGCAAAAAACACACGAGTGTGGCTAGTGTTCTGTGTTCCCATGCCCGTGGGAAAGTCGTCTCTGCGCAGGCGGTATCAGTGCCCATCGAGGGCTCCTAGTACTCTGCCCAGGTGCTTCCCCAGGTGGAGGCCTACTGTCCCAGTGCCTGCTTTGTGAGAGGATGGGAGGAGCTAGTATTGACTAGTTCCAACTTCATGCCATACTCAAAAGTGGTATTTATTGAGAGAGGCCATGATGAAAAACTACAGTGTGAGGACGAAGATGTATTGAATTTGCTACAGAGCGGTGAGGTGACACTAACTCCCACCAACTTGGAGTACAGCAATAAGCAGGTGTTCTGGCCAGTCCAGGTCTACTTCTACATCTCCAACGGGTGAAGTAATTGCAGTCCTACTCAAAGTTTCCAGTTCCTGCCTGTGATCTTCAAGGAGGAGCCTCTGCCAGACTCGTCTCTCCAGGGTTCCCCTTTCACATCGGGTCCCCTTTTTGACACTGACATGAACTTCTCACCATCCAGGCCCTCTTACCACTCCTTTCCCCCATGAAGACCATGCTTATGAGATCGCTTTTCTGTCAGAAAGCATTGGTTATAACACACCCACTCTGTGCCCCCAGACTGGGTCCCTGTCATCCATCCTGTAGATCAGGCCTGCGATGTTCCCTGAGACTGGGAGTAGCACAGGCTGTCTCTGCCCATCTTCAGTATCCTTCCTTCCATGCCCCTTTCCTAGTGATCCACAGGGAGGACAGGGAATCTCTTTTGCCCTGGGGCTTCCGTTCTCCCCTCCTGACCCCTTCAGGCCTCCGTTACCATCCTCCCCACCACTTGAAGACCCATTCTATCCCCAGAGTGCTGTGCACCCCCTACCAGCTGAGGTCTACAATGAGGTAGGGGCAGGTTATACCCCTGGAGGCTCTGGAGCAGGAGAAATCCAGGGGTAGCTACCTCAGCATCTTCAAAGACAATGTACCTAACCAGGGTATCACTCTGGATGAAGGTGGGTGTGGGACTGGGTATTGTGAATGGGAGTGAGTGCAAGAGAGATGGATTTGCATGTTTGCTGCAGTCTGGAGTTTGGCTTCGAAGAGACTTGGCAGTATTAGTCTCCCTGGGCTAGTCAGAGGCCTTGGGAGCAAGTTCTACGTATGTGTGTCCACCTGAATTCAGCAACTTAATCCTGAAGGTCACATGGACCATCTCTTGCATATTTTCCTGTCTCAAAAAATTTCATCCCTTGAACTATTTCAAGACCATTCATTCCATCCACTTCCCTGAATCTGTAGATCCAGGCATTGCATCTCAGGGAGGGACAGTGGCTTGTTTAAAGCCTCTGTTGAGTATTTTACCCTCACCTCATATTTCTCTGATGACTATAGTCCACATTGGTGAAGAAAAAAAGGAGGCACAATGTGAAAATTAAAAAGTGTCTTATAATTTAGAACTTGCCACGACCAGCGGGGGTTCGACTAAAACTCGGGAGAAGAATCACCTGAATGAGGGACAACACACAAGACACAAAGAAGAAGAGCAAGTCTGAATATTGATCAAGCTCTCAAACTTTTATTTTTCAGGCAGCAGTTTTTATAATGCAGGAGACAGGGAAGCATATTGCTATGGCAACCCATCTGCAGGCTATCTCAAAACAGGGAATTCCAGGCAGGGTCATAACCTACTGCCAAACAGATTATCTTGCTCTATCTTTGTCTAGTCTAACTGCTGAACCATGACAGGGCCAGCTAGTTTCTGGTAAAAGAAAAGTTCTGGAAGAGAAACAGAAACTTAAAGGTGCAGACTTGGACAAGATGGCTGAACATTGGCCATATGACCTACTGTCCCCAAAAGAACTCACTTTAGAGAGGCTGAGACAAAAGGATTGTAAGTTTGTCTAAATTTGTTACACAGAGTGAATAAGAGGCCTGGTTAGGGTACATAGCCAAATCCTAGATTTAAAACAAAACAACAGTTAGTATTATGATGTACTCCTTTAATCCCAAGCGCTGGTTCCACAGAATCTGGTTGACTGATCAGAAAGCACAGTGACTTAGTTCCCCTTCTCCACAGGCACACAGTCTCAAGACCTTAAATGTAGTGACCAGGTTAAAGTCCAAGAAAGAAATCAAAGAGTGAACACCCAGGTTCCCGTGCTCTGACCATGAAGCTAATACTTTATTCATGAGACATTATATTCTTTTGAAAATTTAAATAATTTGTTGATATTATGTATCAATTGTTATCCATGCACTTATATCTTCCTGTTCCCCCTCCCTCCCTCTTTTATCCTATTCCCCTCCTCTAGACCTGTGACAGTTAACCCAGACCCAGAAAGATACACATGGTATATACTCATTTATAATTGGACACTAGCCCAATAGAGATGTTCTCTGGGATAATGGGAAATGAGAAATTCTTTTCTTATTCTTTTGTAACAGCAGACTTTTAGAATATAGGTGTTTTTTTAGGATTTTCCTTTGTTTGGGTTTGTTTTTTTGGTTTTTAGGGACAGGGTTTCTCTGTGTAGCCTTGGCTTATCTGAAACTCACAGAGATCTGCCTGACTCTGTCTTTTTAGTACTGGGATTAAAGCAATGCAACTCCACAACTCATTTTTTAATATTAGAATTGTATTACACTTGAGTCTTCTGTCTCCATGGACCCATGGTTCTCCATGACAACGTTGAGCCCCCTTATCTGAACCTCCTATATCATATCCTACCCACAATACATAGATTCACTGGTCTGTGTTCCCTGGAAGAGTCATCTCTCTTTTCTCAGTGCCCAGAACTAACTTTCTCCCATCATTGCCAAAAGAAAAAACAGACAAAAAGAAAAAAAAGACAAAATCTGAGCTCAACAAATAAACAACAAGATCATGACTTTTAGAACAGTTATATGGAACAGAGTGACTGACTTGAGCTTCCTCATGGCCTTGAAGGCACCCAACAGCTCAGGTTTATTGTAGTCACATCATTCTATAATAGAGTAAGGAATGTCTTCAGAGCTCTCCTGAGGACCAGGTAGCCTTGGTAATTCAACTGACCCAGATTTATCATGTGGAGCAAAGGCACTCAAGGATATCCATGGGCATGTCATTTTCATGAAAGCAGATTGTATTGGCTCAAAGAAGACAGAAGAGCATTGACCTGGGAGTGTCCATCCTACAATCCTCCAACTCCAATGTCTTAAGAGTGGCTGCTACTCTCTCTAGAACAACATGGAGAGGCCTAGTAGGTAAACAACATTGAATACTACTACACCACTGAAGTTCAGGTATGAGCTAGTTTTGATCCAGGCTCATGGGTAGATCATTCAAGTCTGATGGTGAGAGCTGTCAGGAAGTGACAGAGAACATCTCTATGTCGGGACAGGTCTTCAGGCTCTAGGTGGAGAATAAGAAAGAGTTATGGCAGCATGAGACAGTGACTTGTGGGGTTCTTGGTTTCCTCATAGAAGATCACCACTTGACCTAGGCCAGACTGCCAATATCATGGAGGACAATGTCCAGGATATTGCTATTGGTGTCTGGTCACTCAGGTCACACCACTCTTCTCACAAGCCTCTCAGCATCATGTAATGACCTAGTCTTTAACCCAACCAAGACCTAACATACAACAATACTTTGGGTGTCCCTGACTTTGAATCTTAGCACAGCCTCCCTGTTCACAGTACTTCTCTCCTAAGAGAACCCCAGCATCACTCATCCAAAGACTTCATCATCTCTCTAGGCTCTCAGCAGCCTTTTACCCAAAGAGTTATAGACCAGCTCTTTTAGTTCAGAAATCAACAGCTGTGTCATAACCACAGTATCTGTTCCACACCAAGCACCCAATAATCTTTAACAAAAAAGAAAAAGAAAGACTCAATCTGGGCTGCAGGAAAACTCTCCATCCCTCCTCACCTAGGCAACTTTCTTAGGCAATGTTTTTGAAAGAAGATACAGTTCCTATTGAGCATTAGGAGACTCCTAGTAATCCCCATGCCTCAGCTGACTGAAAGATATAAAATGGGAAGACTCCCAAAAGGCCTTTGCTTTCCTCAGAACAAAGAGGAAACAAACAAAATGATGAGCTCCACTATCATCTGTGAAGTTTGCATAGCCTCAAAGAATCAAGTCAACCACAGTGGACAATTATTGCTTTCTCATTTTGCTATGAGCAGAAAATAAAATTGAAAAAGCAGGATGTGTTTTCACACATTCCAACTCCAGCATAGAGGGGTATATGTGGGGAAAATGGAGGCCAAGGATAACCTTATTGCCTTACCAATTTGAGGCCAAGCTAGGCTACATGAGACCTTGTCTCAAAAACAACAAACAAATCCTGAGTGGGTCAAATGCAATTCTTCATGAATCAAGATGGCATTTTATTACATTTTGTGCTGGCGATTGAGGAGATACATCAGCTGTACCTCGGTGATGACATTCACTGTAAGTATAAATGGACTTTGCTTATGTGGTTCACCCATTCAGTGTCAACCTTAATAATTACCTCCAACAACATGAGCAGAACTGATTTCTTGATTTTTTCCTAGATACCTAAAGACCCCATTCGAACCTTGTCATTACTCACTGCCATCTATCACAGTCAGATTTGAAACACTTGTCATGGAGTCAGAGTCTTTGTCAATGAAACACATATACCTCAGTGGGAAGTGTTATCCATACCCATCCCACAGGTCTCCAAGTCCTCCTGGATAATGTAAGACACTCGGCAGACCCGGGAGTTTAGAGTACTGAAGCCTGGAGGAGTCTCCACCTCAGTTTTCTCCTGCTTTCTGTGATCCAATGCTCCCAGCTCACCAGGGTCAATTCCTATGACAATAACTTCTCCATGCTGTACTGAAAGACCTTCTGCACTGCATGGCCAATCTAAACATGCTGCTGTAGACTCTACCCTGTCCTCTAGAATGCTATGATGTGCTGGAGCATCTTCTGGGTATATTCCAAGGAGTGGAATAACTGGGTCTTGAGGAAGCCCTAAAATTTGCCAACCAGCCTTAATAATAGCCAGATCATGGAAACAGTCTAAGTGTCCCTCATAAGAAGAATGGATAAAGAACTGTGGTACATATACACTATGAATACTACTCAGCTATTAAAAACAGGAATTCCTGAAATTTTGTGGGATAAATGGATTGAGCTAGAAATGATCATAATGATGAGTTAATCCAGAGCAGAAAGAATCAAATGGTATATACTCACTTATATCTGCATACTAGCCAAGGGGCATGTCCCACAAAAGCCTTCACTTACCAGGAAACTGGGACAGAGGGGAGGACATCCTATTGGGACTCTAGATGAGAGAAGCTGGGAGATTGCAAGTAGAAGGATCCGAGGGTCCTAGAAACCACAAGTAGAACATTAGATAGGCAGATTTGGGCCCAGGGGTCCCACCCAAACTAAGGCACCAGCCAAGGACAATACAGGCAGTAAACTTTAACCCCCTACCCAGATCTAGCCAATGGTCAGAACAGTCCCACACTTGAGTGGAGAGTGGGATATGACTTTCTCACATACTCTGGTGCCTCACCTTGACCATGCCCCTGGAGGGGAGACCTGGTGGCACTCAGAGGAAGGACAGCAGGTTACCGAGAAGAGACTTGATACCCTGTGAGCATATACAGGGGAGGTAATAAAGAACAACTGTAATGACCTTACCCTAGAACAGAGAACAAGGAGTCATGTCTCCAGATACATTTCATGGACTTAACTAGCTAGTTGGTCGATTAATGTGATGTGCTTTTCAAGGGTCTAATTTTACTCTTTTTTGAGACCTGGTTCCTCGTGGTAGCCTTGGCTCTCCTGGACTCACTCTGTAAAGCAATTTGGCCTCCAACTCACAGAGACCTCACTACCCCTGCTTCTTGTGTATTGGAATTAAAGGCCTGTGCCATCGAGCCCAGCTCCATCCTTCTTAATTTATGATTGGTACAGGCTGTTAATTCCAGCATTCAGTAGGCACAGGCAGGGAAGTCTTTGTGAGTCCAAGGACAGCCTGTTTCTAGGAAGGGAGATGCAGGTCAGACAAGGATACACAAAAAGACCATATTGGGAAACAAATAAAACAAACAAACAAATAATAAGAGAAGGTGGGGAGAAAGAGAAAGAAAAAAAATAAACAGAAGGACCACTCCCAAATTAGTTTTACAAAGCCTGCATCAAAGTAATAGCAAAACCAGATAAAAAGAGAAAAACACCAGAAATGATATTTCAAGATTTTAAAGGAATATGGGAACCCAAACTCTTACTATAATAATTGAAGCAGAACGCAGGCATGTACAAAGATTATCCACTATGAAAGGTTGGCTTCTTCACTGAAATGCAAGGGTGACTCAACATGTGGAGACCCATAAATGTAAAAACAAAGCACAGCTCATAACGGACTGGATGACAAAGGCCATAATCATATCACGAGAAGCAGAAATAAACTTTTTTGTTTCATTTTTTGTTTTTTTCAATACAGGGTTTCTGTTTGTAATCCTGGCGGCCTGGACTCACTTTGCAGTTCCGTCTTGGCTCGGTCCTACAGAGATCTACCGGCCTATGGCTCCATAGTCCTGGGAATAAATGCTTTTAGCCACCAGACTTGGCCAGAATAATCATTTAACAAGCCCCAGAACCATCCTTTTTGATAAAATTCCTAGAAAAATTAGGGGAAAGGGAACAATTTCAAACAAATAAAAGCTGTAATAAGGGAAACCAATATCACCTGAAAGGGGGAGAAATTGAAGCAATTCCAATGAAGTAAAGAAAGAGACAGATTTCCACTATGTCACTCCTTTTCAATATTGTGCTGACGTATTAGCTAAATCAATGGACAGGAGAAGGCCAAATAGAAAAAGAACTAAATTATCCCTAAATGCACATGTTTAGTGAATATTTACTTTTATTTCATTTTATGTATATGAAAGTTTGTCTATATTGTAATGTATGTATAGTCAATTTAAGAGACCATCTAAAGTATATATTGCCTTTGCCTCTGGCTGCATCCCAGAACATGAAAGTAAGGTGTCCTGATAGAGACACCACACACTTTTGACACAGGACTGTGAGGATATAGCTGGAACTGGACCTGTAGGATGTATGTCCGAAGGTGTGATGCTAGTTGCTATGGAGAAAACAATGAAAACCCCTACCTGGTTGAGAACCTATGAACCACCATAGCAGGACAAGATATGTCATCATAGACCCAAGGTGCAAAAGGATGCTTGTAGCCCAGGGGTGACCTACAGCTACTTAATTGAATTTCTCTAGAAACATTTGCAAATACCTGTTGCTGTAAGTTTTTCTAAGCCAGTATAATTTCTAATTGCATTCAAAAGTACCTACCCTTGTAACCAAGGTAATTGTTGCTCTCATCCCTAAACAAAATGGGTTTTTATTTCTCTGTTCATTCGTGTAGCTTCATCAGAAATACACACTCATCAAAAATGTAGAAGTAACAATGGGAGGCCCAACCCCAATTAGTACATCTAGAAATGAATCCCTATATGTAAGGCTCAGGGAACATGGAGGTGTAATAGCCTTGGCTGTCCTGGAACGCACATTGTAGAATAGGTTGGCCTCAAACTCAAGAGATCCCCCCTTGCCTCTTTTCCTGAATGCTGGGATTTAGGGTATGAGCTACCACACCTGGCTTTGTCTGGCCACAGTTAACCTGAATTCCAGAACTGCCAGGGCTGCATGAAGAAAACCTGTCTTAAAAAACTCTACATTTGTTTTTTGGGTTTTTGCTTGTTTGTATGTTTTTGGTTTATTGATTCAGGGTTTCCCTGGGTAGACTTGCCTGTCCTGAATTTGCTTAGGACAACAGGCTGGCCTTGAATTTACTGAGATCTGCCTGCTTCTCTTCTTCCCTGAGTGCTGCGATTAGGCAAGTACCAACATGCACAGCTAAAAAAAATTTCTAAATATGGCCTCCTGTAGATTTCTATAAGACCTGTATTGGTCCGTTTGTTTTTTATATGAATACATTGGTAAACACACTTAAATAAAAATACATAGATTTGATTATCACTAGGGGCATAGAAACATAAACTAGTCTTTAGAGGAGGAAATATGTGTAACCCAATGTAGACAAGGCTTTAACAAGGTTCTGAGGTTGCTACATCTCTTGTTTGATGGTGAGTGTGGATTTTCTATGTAGCCCCTGGCTGTCCTGGATCTCACTCTATAGAGCAGGCTGACCTCCCAGGCTGTCTCCTGAGTGCTGGGATTAAGTAATGTATGGTCATTGCTGGTCCTGGTAATTCATCTTTTAAGGGTTGATACTTAAATATGCTGTTTAATTTATTAGCACATAATGATATTTTTCAGTGATCCAGGAACAAGAATGAGGGTGTGGTTCCTTGCAAGTATGCTGTATGTATAGCATGCGTTTTCTTCACTGCAAATTCAGGCTTCACAAAGAAAATGTATTAGTAATATAATTGTAATGAAACAAACAGAAAAATACTATATGCAATGAGTACACAGAGGTACACACAAGTGTGTAATATGAATGAGGTAGTGAAAGAGTAAAATGTGTTCACCCACCTCAACTCAAAGCCACAGTGTCCCTGTCTTTTCTTTCTGGCAATCCTATGTCCATTTATTTATTTATTTATTTATTTATTATTTATTTATTTATTTATTTATTCTTCTTTTTTTTTTTCTTCTGCTTAGTCTTCTAATCCTCCTCCTCCTTCTTCTCCTCTTCTTTCTTCTTCTTCTCTTCTTCTTCTTTCTTCCTTCTTCTTCCTTCTTCTTCTTCTTCTTCTTTGGTTTTTCAAGACAGGTTTTCTTTTTGTGTAGCCTTGGCTTTCCTGAATTCACTTTGTAGACCAGTCTGGCCTCAAAGTCACAGCGATCCACCTGCCTCTGCTCCCAAGTGCGGGGATTAAGACATGTGCCACCAAGCCCAGCTCTTCCCCTCTTTTCTAACCAGTATAAAAGTGACCGAGAGGAATACAAGATTGGTGGTGGATAAAATCAACCAGGAATGCAAGATTAGTGAACATTGCTAAAAATCACAGGGGAATGGATTGAATGCCAGCTAGACTCAGTGGTGTAGGCTCAGTGCCTACCATCCTTGCACTATGAGAAGGGAGTTAGGTAGGAGTTTTTGGAGAGGTGAAAGCCAGCCCTGGATAACCCAGCTAACTTTTTCAATTAGACATTGGTTCTCAACCTCTGAATGCTGTGACCCTTTTATATAGTTCCACAAGTTGTGGTAATACCCAACCATAGTTTTTTTTCCTACTTTACAAATGCAATTTTGCCACTGTTACAAATCATAATATAAATAATGATATTCAGAATATCTGATATGTGAACTCTGTGACAGGGTCATTCTTCCATTAAAAGTGTTGAGATCCTTGGTAATAACCTCTGCCTTAAAAGGTGAAGCTGGAATGTAGATCAGACATTGAAAGCTTTCCTGGCCTGCTGCTAGAACCTAGGTTGTATCTCAAATACAAAAAAAAAAAAATGCTTGAGCAGGCTGTGATAGTGCATGCCTTTAATTCCAGCACTCCAGCAGCAGTGGCAGGCAGATGGTTGAGTTTGAGGCCAGCCTGGTCTTCAGAGTGAGTTCCATTATGGTCAACCCTATAAAGAAACCTGTCTTGAAAAACAAAAGGTCAAATGTCAATCCAATTGGGTGTGGTTGTACTCCAGGAACAGAGAAAGGTAGATCTCTATGTGTTGGAGGCCAGATAGGACTACATAGAACTGGTCTGCTTGCTTGCTTCTTTCCTTCCTGCCTTTCTTTTGTTTCTTAGTTTTGTGGTTTTGTTTTTATTTTTGTTTTCTAAGACAGGGTTGTAGACCTGGCTGTCCTAGAGCTCACTTTATAGACCAAGCAAAGCTGGCCTCCAATTCAGAGATCTGCCTGCCTCTGCCTCACAACTGCTTATATTAAATGCATGTTCCACCACCTGCAGCAAGAAAGAAAGAGAGAGGGAGGAGGGGGCTGAGGGGTATATCTCTATGAGTCAGAGGCCCATCTGGTCAATATATTGATTTCCAGGTCAACCAGAGCTACATAGAACTGGCCACAGGGGTGGAGGTAGGGAATAGTAAATCAGTATTGACCATGTCTCTTTTTATTGACAATCACTGGATTAGGGAAACTGGCAGGAGAATTGACCTGCATATAGGGTAAGAATCTATTGGGAAACATTAACAAAAAAGCCAGCAACA